>NW_028122584.1:0-100643 GCF_965194805.1 Balaenoptera borealis | reverse complement strand
ACGATGGGAAGCGAGGCTTCTTTGTAGCACTGATTTCCCTTTCCAGGTTGCTTGGTTGGCCAAAGAGGGCGTATGCGTTTTTTCCTGAATATATTCAGGAAAAAACGTATACGCCCTCTTTGGCCAAGGGCATGATTGTCGAGGATTTGCCGCTTCTCCTGTGCTTTAAAGGCGATTCGAATCTACCTCCTGAAATCTGTTTCCTGCAATTCTGCCTTGCTTTCAAATCCTCTTCGTTGCCTTCCCTCAATATATTTGTGGACGAGAGTTATCATTTCTAACTCTGCAGGTTTTTGAATTGCAGTGCCCCTGAGCTCCATTTTTCAACTCGCTTTCTTGGGAGCTGGCCGCAAAAGCGCAGGATTGCTTCAGGCCCTATTCTGGCTCCGGGCGGCAGGCTGGGCCTGTGGTTAATTCTTCTTCCTGATGGGAAGATAGAGTGACCTGTGCCTGTCCCAACACCTAGAGCTAGTCTCTCATTGGTTCCCCCTCTTCCCGTTCATCTTCAGGACAAACTGCAACCTGTACGGAACAGGAGGTTAAAGGTGCTGATTCGCCAAGGAGGGAGATTGCTAGTAAAGCGGCTGGAATGGCGAACAGGAGCACAAGGAGATGAGAAATGAGGTGCGTTTTAGAAACCTTTCCCGATCACACGGTGTACCATCTTTTCGGTATCTCATGCATGTTTTCGATGTAGGAAGATGCCCTTGAACCTGGACATTTGGGACCCATGGGATGGGTACCACGCCGTATTACTTTAAAGGGTCTGCGTTAGCTCACCCAACCTCCCCAAACCTCTTAGCCCCAAGAGTGTCCACCCTTATGTCTCAATCAGCTGTGGGTCTAGATATGGTCAATCCATGTGTCATCACAGCCCCTGAACGAATTTTGTAAGCATTTCTCTCTCTTTCACTGTCTTTGTTTCACGGATTTTTAAAAGTAATTGATTTTTATAATGGGGTTTAGCTGCTTTTCACTGGTGTGTTTATGCCGCTTTACACCCACTAGACTCACTACAGAGAGATATCAATACATAGGTTTTAAGATTCTTACTAGTCAGATATATTCTTGGGCGGTGAATAGGGGGTGTTGAGTCCAGTTCATTGAGCAAGGAGTAGGTCTTGTCTATTACATATTGGGTTTATGGAACGGTATCTGAGCTAATTTGAAACCCTTGCTTTATGCATCACCCCACCTCACCTTTCCCGTTAAGCAGCCATAGTGTGTTTTCTAAACGTGTGACTCTGTTCTGTTTTGTAATTCAGTTCAAGGGTAGCGGTTTTTACATTCCTCTATAAGTGATATCTTATGATAAGTGTCTTTTTCTGTGTGACTTATTTCACTTAGAATCGTCGTACCTAAATCCACTCATCATGCTGCTACTAGCCTTATGACGTTGATTTCATGGCTGAGTGATATTCCATTGTACATAAGGACCACAACTTCTTTATCCATTCTTCTCTTTCCTGGGATATTTCAGGTGTAACGAAGTGGAGGTTCTTGTCAACAGAGCAGCCCTAAACTTTGGGGTGCCTGTGTCTTGCTGATTTTTAGTTTTCCCAATTTATACGACCATGAGTGGAAGTGCCCTATGCTCTCTAAGCTGAGTTTTTTAGATGTTTCAGGACACACCGTACACTTCTCCAGAGTGGCTGTTGGCAATTTACCGCCCGCCCATCAGCGTGGCAAGGCTCCCATTTCTCCATGGCCTGTCCTGCATTTCTGGTTTTGACACTTTATTCAGCATGGCCCTTTTGAACGATGGGAAGCGAGGCTTCTTTGTAGCACTGATTTCCCTTTCCAGGTTGCTTGGTTGGCCAAAGAGGGCGTATGCGTTTTTTCCTGAATATATTCAGGAAAAAACGTATACGCCCTCTTTGGCCAAGGGCATGATTGTCGAGGATTTGCCGCTTCTCCTGTGCTTTAAAGGCGATTCGAATCTACCTCCTGAAATCTGTTTCCTGCAATTCTGCCTTGCTTTCAAATCCTCTTCGTTGCCTTCCCTCAATATATTCGTGGACGAGAGTTATCATTTCTAACTCTGCAGGTTTGTGAATTGCAGTGCCCCTGAGCTCCATTTTTCAACTCGCTTTCTTGGGAGCTGGCCGCAAAAGCGCAGGATTGCTTCAGGCCCTATTCTGGCTCCGGGCGGCAGGCTGGGCCTGTGGTTAATTCTTCTTCCTGATGGGAAGATAGAGTGACCTGTGCCTGTCCCAACACCTAGAGCTAGTCTCTCATTGGTTCCCCCTCTTCCCGTTCATCTTCAGGACAAACTGCAACCTGTACGGAACAGGAGGTTAAAGGTGCTGATTCGCCAAGGAGGGAGATCGCTAGTAAAGCGGCTGGAATGGCGAACAGGAGCACAAGGAGATGAGAAATGAGGTGCGTTTTAGAAACCTTTCCCGATCACACGGTGTACCATCTTTTCGGTATCTCATGCATGTTTTCGATGTAGGAAGATGCCCTTGAACCTGGACATTTGGGACCCATGGGATGGGTACCACGCCGTATTACTTTAAAGGGTCTGCGTTAGCTCACCCAACCTCCCCAAACTTCTTAGCCCCAAGAGTGTCCACCCTTATGTCTCAATCAGCTGTGGGTCTAGATATGGTCAATCCAGGTGGCATCACAGCCCCTGAACGAATTTTGTAAGCATTTCTCTCTCTTTCACTGTCTTTGTTTCACGGATTTTTAAAAGTAATTGATTTTTATAATGGGGTTTAGCTGTTTTTCACTGCTGTGTTTATGCCGCTTTACACCCACTAGACTCACTACAGAGAGATATCAATACATAGGTTTTAAGATTCTTACTAGTCAGATATATTCTTGGGCGGTGAATAGGGGGTGTTGAGTCCAGTTCATTGAGCAAGGAGTAGGTCTTGTCTATTACATATTGGGTTTATGGAACGGTATCTGAGCTAATTTGAAACCCTTGCTTTATGCATCACCCCACCTCACCTTTCCCGTTAAGCAGCCATAGTGTGTTTTCTAAACGTGTGACTCTGTTCTGTTTTGTAATTCAGTTCAAGGGTAGCGGTTTTTACATTCCTCTATAAGTGATATCTTATGATAAGAGTCTTTTTCTGTGTGACTTATTTCACTTAGAATCGTCGTACCTAAATCCACTCATCATTCTGCTACTAGCCTTATGACGTTGATTTCATGGCTGAGTGATATTCCATTGTACATAAGGACCACAACTTCTTTATCCATTCTTCTCTTTCCTGGGATATTTAAGGTGTAACGAAGTGGAGGTTCTTGTCAACAGAGCAGCCCTAAACTTTGGGGTGCCTATGTCTTGCTGATTTTTAGTTTTCCCAATTTATACGCCCATGAGTTGAAGTGCCCTATGCTCTCTAAGCTGAGTTTTTTAGATGTTTCAGGACACACCGTACACTTCTCCAGAGTGGCTGTTGGCAATTTACAGCCCGCCCATCAGCGTAGCAAGGCTCCCATTTCTCCATGGCCTGTCCTGCATTTCTGGTTTTGACACTTTATTCAGCATGGCCCTTTTGACCGATGGGAAGCGAGGCTTCTTTGTAGCGCTGATTTGCCTTTCCAGGTTGCTTTGTTGGCCAAAAAGGGCGTATGCGTTTTTTCCTGAATATATTCAGGAAAAAACGCATACGCCCTTTTTGGCCAAGGGCATGATTGTCGAGGTTTTGCCGCTTCTCCTGTGCTTTAAAGGCGATTCGAATCTACCTCCTGAAATCTGTTTCCTGCAATTCTGCCTTTCTTTCAAATCCTCTTCGTTGCCTTCCCTCAATATATTTGTGGACGAGAGTTATCATTTCTTACTCTGCAGGTTTGTGAATTGCAGTGCCCCTGAGCTCCATTTTTCAACTCGCTTTCTTGGGAGCTGGCCGCAAAAGCGCAGGATTGCTTCAGGCCCTATTCTGGCTCCGGGCGGCAGGCTGAGCCTGTGGTTAATTCTTCTTCCTGATGGGAAAATAGAGTGACCTGTGCCTGTCCCAAAACCTAGAGCTAGTCTCTCATTGGCTCCCCCTCTTCCCGTTCATCCTCAGGACAAATTGCAACCTGTACGGAACAGGAGGTTAAAGGTGCTGATTCTCCAAGGAGGGAGATTGCTAGTAAAGCGGCTGGAATGGCGAACCGGAGTACAAGGAGATGAAAAATGAGGTGTGTTTTAGAAACCTTTCCCCATCACACGATGTACCATCTTCTGGGTTTCTTATGCATGTTTTCGATGTAGGAAGATGCCCTTGAACCTGGAGATTTGGGACCCATGGGATGGGTACCTCGCCGTATTACTTTAAAGGGTCTGCGTTTGCTCACCCAACCTCACCAAAACTTTCAGCCCCAAGAGTGTCCACCCTAATGTCTCAATCAGCTGTGGGTCTAGATTTGGTCAATCCAGGTGGCATCACAGACCCTGAACGAATTTTGTAAGAACTTCTCTCTCTTTCACTGTCTTTGTTTCACGGGTTTTTAAAAGTAATTGACTTTTATAATGGGGTTTAGCTGCTTTTCACTCCTGTGTTTATGCCACTTTACACACACTTGACTCACTTACAGAGAGATATCAATTCATAGGTTTTAAGATTCTTACTAGTCAGATATATTATTTGGCAGTGAATAGGGGGTGTTGAGTCCAGTTCACTGAGCAAGGAGTAGGTCTTGTCTATTACATAGTGGGTTTATGGAACGGTATCTGAGCTAATTTGAAACCCTTGTTTTATGCATCACCCCACCTCACCTTTCCCGTTAAGCAGCCATAGTGTGTTTTCTAAACGTGTGACTCTGTTCTGTTTTGTAATTCAGTTCAAGGGTAGCGGTTTTTACATTCCCTCTATAAGTGATATCTTATGATAAGTGTCTTTTTCTGTGTGACTTATTTCACTTAGAATCGTCGTACCTAAATCCACTCATCATGCTGCTACTAGCCTTATGACGTTGATTTCATGGCTGAGTGATATTCCATTGTACATAAGAACCACAACTTCTTTATCCATTCTTCTCTTTCCTGGGATATTTAAGGTGTAACGAAGTGGAGGTTCTTGTCAACAGAGCAGCCCTAAGTTTTGGGGTGCCTGTGTCTTGCTGATTTTTAGTTTTCTCAATTTATACGCCCATGAGTGGAAGTGCCCTATGCTCTCTAAGCTGAGTTTTTTAGATGTTTCAGGACACACCGTACACTTCTCCAGAGTGGCTGTTGGCAATTTACCGCCCGCCCATCAGCGTGGCAAGGCTCCCATTTCTCAATGGCCTGTCCTGCATTTCTGGTTTTGACACTTTATTCAGCATGGCCCTTTTGAACGATGGGAAGCGAGGCTTCTTTGTAGCACTGATTTCCCTTTCCAGGTTGCTTGGTTGGCCAAAGAGGGCGTATGCGTTTTTTCCTGAATATATTCAGGAAAAAACGTATACGCCCTCTTTGGCCAAGGGCATGATTGTCGAGGATTTGCCGCTTCTCCTGTGCTTTAAAGGCGATTCGAATCTACCTCCTGAAATCTGTTTCCTGCAATTCTGCCTTGCTTTCAAATCCTCTTCGTTGCCTTCCCTCAATATATTTGTGGACGAGAGTTATCATTTCTAACTCTGCAGGTTTTTGAATTGCAGTGCCCCTGAGCTCCATTTTTCAACTCGCTTTCTTGGGAGCTGGCCGCAAAAGCGCAGGATTGCTTCAGGCCCTATTCTGGCTCCGGGCGGCAGGCTGGGCCTGTGGTTAATTCTTCTTCCTGATGGGAAGATAGAGTGACCTGTGCCTGTCCCAACACCTAGAGCTAGTCTCTCATTGGTTCCCCCTCTTCCCGTTCATCTTCAGGACAAACTGCAACCTGTACGGAACAGGAGGTTAAAGGTGCTGATTCGCCAAGGAGGGAGATTGCTAGTAAAGCGGCTGGAATGGCGAACAGGAGCACAAGGAGATGAGAAATGAGGTGCGTTTTAGAAACCTTTCCCGATCACACGGTGTACCATCTTTTCGGTATCTCATGCATGTTTTCGATGTAGGAAGATGCCCTTGAACCTGGACATTTGGGACCCATGGGATGGGTACCACGCCGTATTACTTTAAAGGGTCTGCGTTAGCTCACCCAACCTCCCCAAACCTCTTAGCCCCAAGAGTGTCCACCCTTATGTCTCAATCAGCTGTGGGTCTAGATATGGTCAATCCATGTGTCATCACAGCCCCTGAACGAATTTTGTAAGCATTTCTCTCTCTTTCACTGTCTTTGTTTCACGGATTTTTAAAAGTAATTGATTTTTATAATGGGGTTTAGCTGCTTTTCACTGGTGTGTTTATGCCGCTTTACACCCACTAGACTCACTACAGAGAGATATCAATACATAGGTTTTAAGATTCTTACTAGTCAGATATATTCTTGGGCGGTGAATAGGGGGTGTTGAGTCCAGTTCATTGAGCAAGGAGTAGGTCTTGTCTATTACATATTGGGTTTATGGAACGGTATCTGAGCTAATTTGAAACCCTTGCTTTATGCATCACCCCACCTCACCTTTCCCGTTAAGCAGCCATAGTGTGTTTTCTAAACGTGTGACTCTGTTCTGTTTTGTAATTCAGTTCAAGGGTAGCGGTTTTTACATTCCTCTATAAGTGATATCTTATGATAAGTGTCTTTTTCTGTGTGACTTATTTCACTTAGAATCGTCGTACCTAAATCCACTCATCATGCTGCTACTAGCCTTATGACGTTGATTTCATGGCTGAGTGATATTCCATTGTACATAAGGACCACAACTTCTTTATCCATTCTTCTCTTTCCTGGGATATTTCAGGTGTAACGAAGTGGAGGTTCTTGTCAACAGAGCAGCCCTAAACTTTGGGGTGCCTGTGTCTTGCTGATTTTTAGTTTTCCCAATTTATACGACCATGAGTGGAAGTGCCCTATGCTCTCTAAGCTGAGTTTTTTAGATGTTTCAGGACACACCGTACACTTCTCCAGAGTGGCTGTTGGCAATTTACATCCCGCCCATCAGCGTAGCAAGGCTCCCATTTCTCCATGGCCTGTCCTGCATTTCTGGTTTTGACACTTTATTCAGCATGGCCCTTTTGACCGATGGGAAGCGAGGCTTCTTTGTAGCGCTGATTTGCCTTTCCAGGTTGCTTGGTTGGCCAAAAAGGGCGTATGCGTTTTTTCCTGAATATATTCAGGAAAAAACGCATACGCCCTTTTTGGCCAAGGGCATGATTGTCTAGGTTTTGCCGCTTCTCCTGTGCTTTAAAGGCGATTCGAATCTACCTCCTGAAATCTGTTTCCTGCAATTCTGCCTTGCTTTCAAATCCTCTTCGTTGCCTTCCCTCAATATATTTGTGGACGAGAGTTATCATTTCTTACTCTGCAAGTTTGTGAATTGCAGTGCCCCTGAGCTCCATTTTTCAACTGGCTTTCTTGGGAGCTGGCCGCAAAAGCACAGGATTGCTTCAGGCCCTATTCTGGCTCCGGGCGGCAGGCTGAGCCTGTGGTTAATTCTTCTTCCTGATGGGAAAATAGAGTGAACTCTGCCTGTCCCAACACCTAGAGCTAGTCTCTCATTGGCTCCCCCTCTTCCCGTTCATCCTCAGGACAAATTGCAACGTGTACGGAACAGGAGGTTAAAGGTGCTGATTTTCCAAGGAGGGAGATTGCTAGTAAAGCGGCTGGAATGGCGAACCGGAGTACAAGGAGATGAGAAATGAGGTGTGTTTTAGAAACCTTTCCCGATCACACGGTGTACCATCTTCTGGGTTTCTTATGCATGTTTTCGATGTAGGAAGATGCCCTTGAACCTGGAGATTTGGGACCCATGGGATGGGTACCACGCCGTATTACTTTAAAGGGTCTGCGTTAGCTCACCCAACCTCACCAAACCTCTCAGCCCCAATAGTGTCCACCCTTATGTCTCAATCAGCTGTGGGTCTAGATTTGGTCAATCCATGTGTCATCACAGACCCTGAACGAATTTTGTAAGCATTTCTCTCTCTTTCACTGTCTTTGTTTCACGGGTTTTTAAAAGTAATTGATTTTTATAATGGGGTTTAGCTGCTTTTCACTCCTGTGTTTATGCCACTTTACACCCACTTGACTCACTTACAGAGAGATATCAATACATAGGTTTTAAGATTCTTACTAGTCAGACATATTCTTGGGCGGTGAATAGGGGGTGTTGAGTCCAGTTCACTGAGCAAGGAGTAGGTCTTGTCTATTACATATTGGGTTTATGGAACGGTATCTGAGCTAATTTGAAACCCTTGTTTTATGCATCACCCCACCTCACCTTTCCCGTTAAGCAGCCATAGTGTGTTTTCTAAACGTGTGACTCTGTTCTGTTTTGTAATTCAGTTCAAGGGTAGCGGTTTTTACGTTCCCTCTATAAGTGATATCTTATGATAAGTGTCTATTTCTGTGTGACTTATTTCACTTAGAATCGTCGTACCTAAATCCACTCCTCATGCTGCTACTAGCCTTATGACGTTGATTTCATGGCTCAGTGATATTCCATTGTATATAAGGACCACAACTTCTTTATCCATTCTTCTCTTTCCTGGAATATTTAAGGTGTAACGAAGTGGAGGTTCTTCTCAACAGAGGAGCCCTAAACTTTGGGGTGCCTGTGCCTTGCTGATTTTTAGTTTTCCCAATTTATACGCCCATGAGTAGAAGTGCCCTATGCTCTCTAAGCTGAGTTTTTTAGATGTTTCTGGACACACCGTACACCTCTCCAGAGTGGCTGTTGGCAATTGAAATCCCGCCCATCAGCGTAGCAAGGCTCCCATTTCTCCATGGCCTGTCCTGCATTTCTGGTTTTGACACTTTATTCAGCATGGCCCTTTGACCGATGGGAAGCGACACTTCTTTGTAGCGGTGATTTGCCTTTCCAGGTTGCTTGGTTGGCCAAAAAGGGCGTATGCGTTTTTTCCTGAATATATTCAGGAAAAAACGCATACGCCCTTTTTGGCCAAGGGCATCATAGTCGAGGTTTTGCCGCTTTTCCTGTGCTTTAAAGGCGATTCGAATCTACCTCCTGAAATCTGTTTCCTGCAATTCTGCCTTGCTTTCAAATCCTCTTCGTTGCCTTCCCTCAATATATTTTTAGATGAGAGTTATCATTTCTAAGTCTGCAGGTTTGTGAATTGCAGTGCCCCTGAGCTCCATTTTTCAACTCGCTTTCTTGGGAACTGGCCGCAAAAGCGCAGGATTGCTTCAGGCCCTATTATGGCTCTGGGCGGCAGGCTGGGCCTGTGGTTAATTCTTCTTCCAGATGGGAAGTTAGAGTGACCTGTGCCTGTCCCAACACCTAGAGCTAGTCTCTCATTGGTTCCCCCTCTTCCCGTTCATCTTCAGGACAAACTGCAACCTGTACGGAACAGGAGGTTAAAGGTGCTGATTCTCCAAGGAGGGAGATTGCTAGTAAAGCGGCTGGAATGGCGAACCGGAGCACAAGGAGATGAGAAATGAGGGGGGTTTTAGAAACCTTTCCCGATCACACGGTGTACCATCTTCTGGGTTTCTCATGCATGTTTTCGCTGTAGGAAGATGCCCTTAGAACCTGGTGATTTGGGACCCATGGGATGGGTACCACACCGTATTACTTTAAAGGGTCTGCGTTAGCTCACCCAACCTCAACAAACCTCTCAGCCCCAAGAGTGTCCACCCTTATGTCTCAGTCAGCTGTGGGTCTAGATATGGTCAATCCAGGTGGCATCACTGCCCCTGAATGAAGTTTGTAAGAATTTCTCTCTATTTCACTGTCTTTGTTTCACGGGTTTTAAAAGTAATTGATTTTTATAATGGGGTTTAGCTGCTTTTCACTGCTGTGTTTATGCCGCTTTACACCCACTTGACTCACTTACAGAGAGATATCAATACATAGGTTTTAAGATTCTTACTAGTCAGATATACTCTTGTGCGGTGAATAGGGGGTGTTGAGTCCAGTTCACTGAGCAAGGAGTAGGTCTTGTCTATTACATATTGGGTTTATGGAACGGTATCTGAGCTAATTTGAAACCCTTGTTTTATGCATCACCCCACCTCACCTTTCCCGTTAAGCAGCCATAGTGTGTTTTCTAAACGTGCGACTCTGTTCTGTTTTGTAATTCAGTTCAAGGGTAGCGGTTTTTACATTCCCTCTATAAGTGATATCGTATGATAAGTGTCTTTTTCTCTGTCACTTATTTCACTTAGAATCGTCGTACCTAAATGCACTCATCATGCTGCTCCTAGCCTTATAACGTTGATTTCACGGCTGAGTGATATTCCATTGTACATAAGGACCACAAATTCTTTATCCATTCTTCTCTTTCCTGGGATATTTAAGGTGTAACGAAGTGGAGGTTCTTGTCAACAGAGCAGCCCTAAACGTTGGGGTGCCTGTGTCTTGCTGATTTTTAGTTTTCCCAATTTATACGCCCATGAGTGGAAGTGCCCTATGCGCTCTAAGCTGAGTTTTTTAGATGTTTCAGGACACACCGTACACTTCTCCAGAGTGGCTGTTGGCAATTTACAGCCCGCCCATCAGCGTAGCAAGGCTCCCATTTCTCCATGGCCTGTCCTGCATTTCTGGTTTTGACACTTTATTCAGCATGGCCCTTTTGAACGATGGGAAGCGAGGCTTCTTTGTAGCACTGATTTGCCTTTCCTGGTTGCTTGGTTGGCCAAAGAGGGCGTATGCGTTTTTTCCTGAATATATTCAGGAAAAAACGTATACGCCCTCTTTGGCCAAGGGCATGATTGTCGAGGATTTGCCGCTTCTCCTGTGCTTTAAAGGCGATTCGAATCTACCTCCTGAAATCTGTTTCCTGCAATTCTGCCTTGCTTTCAAATCCTCTTCGTTGCCTTCCCTCAATATATTCGTGGACGAGAGTTATCATTTCTAACTCTGCAGGTTTGTGAATTGCAGTGCCCCTGAGCTCCATTTTTCAACTCGCTTTCTTGGGAGCTGGCCGCAAAAGCGCAGGATTGCTTCAGGCCCTATTCTGGCTCCGGGCGGCAGGCTGGGCCTGTGGTTAATTCTTCTTCCTGATGGGAAGATAGAGTGACCTGTGCCTGTCCCAACACCTAGAGCTAGTCTCTCATTGGTTCCCCCTCTTCCCGTTCATCTTCAGGACAAACTGCAACCTGTACGGAACAGGAGGTTAAAGGTGCTGATTCGCCAAGGAGGGAGATTGCTAGTAAAGCGGCTGGAATGGCGAACAGGAGCACAAGGAGATGAGAAATGAGGTGCGTTTTAGAAACCTTTCCCGATCACACGGTGTACCATCTTTTCGGTATCTCATGCATGTTTTCGATGTAGGAAGATGCCCTTGAACCTGGACATTTGGGACCCATGGGATGGGTACCACGCCGTATTACTTTAAAGGGTCTGCGTTAGCTCACCCAGCCTCCCCAAACTTCTTAGCCCCAAGAGTGTCCACCCTTATGTCTCAATCAGCTGTGGGTCTAGATATGGTCAATCCAGGTGGCATCACAGCCCCTGAACGAATTTTGTAAGCATTTCTCTCTCTTTCACTGTCTTTGTTTCACGGATTTTTAAAAGTAATTGATTTTTATAATGGGGTTTAGCTGTTTTTCACTGCTGTGTTTATGCCGCTTTACACCCACTAGACTCACTACAGAGAGATATCAATACATAGGTTTTAAGATTTTTACTAGTCAGATATATTCTTGGGCGGTGAATAGGGGGTGTTGAGTCCAGTTCATTGAGCAAGGAGTAGGTCTTGTCTATTACATATTGGGTTTATGGAACGGTATCTGAGCTAATTTGAAACCCTTGCTTTATGCATCACCCCACCTCACCTTTCCCGTTAAGCAGCCATAGTGTGTTTTCTAAACGTGTGACTCTGTTCTGTTTTGTAATTCAGTTCAAGGGTAGCGGTTTTTACATTCCTCTATAAGTGATATCTTATGATAAGAGTCTTTTTCTGTGTGACTTATTTCACTTAGAATCGTCGTACCTAAATCCACTCATCATTCTGCTACTAGCCTTATGACGTTGATTTCATGGCTGAGTGATATTCCATTGTACATAAGGACCACAACTTCTTTATCCATTCTTCTCTTTCCTGGGATATTTCAGGTGTAACGAAGTGGAGGTTCTTGTCAACAGAGCAGCCCTAAACTTTGGGGTGCCTGTGTCTTGCTGATTTTTAGTTTTCCCAATTTATACGCCCATGAGTTGAAGTGCCCTATGCTCTCTAAGCTGAGTTTTTTAGATGTTTCAGGACACACCGTACACTTCTCCAGAGTGGCTGTTGGCAATTTACATTCCGCCCATCAGCGTAGCAAGGCTCCCATTTCTCCATGGCCTGTCCTGCATTTCTGGTTTTGACACTTTATTCAGCATGGCCCTTTTGACCGATGGGAAGCGAGGCTTCTTTGTAGCGCTGATTTGCCTTTCCAGGTTGCTTTTTTGGCCAAAAAGGGCGTATGCGTTTTTTCCTGAATATATTCAGGAAAAAACGCATACGCCCTTTTTGGCCAAGGGCATGATTGTCGAGGTTTTGCCGCTTCTCCTGTGCTTTAAAGGCGATTCGAATCTACCTCCTGAAATCTGTTTCCTGCAATTCTGCCTTTCTTTCAAATCCTCTTCGTTGCCTTCCCTCAATATATTTGTGGACGAGAGTTATCATTTCTTACTCTGCAGGTTTGTGAATTGCAGTGCCCCTGAGCTCCATTTTTCAACTCGCTTTCTTGGGAGCTGGCCGCAAAAGCGCAGGATTGCTTCAGGCCCTATTCTGGCTCCGGGCGGCAGGCTGAGCCTGTGGTTAATTCTTCTTCCTGATGGGAAAATAGAGTGACCTGTGCCTGTCCCAACACCTAGAGCTAGTCTCTCATTGGCTCCCCCTCTTCCCGTTCATCCTCAGGACAAATTGCAACGTGTACGGAACAGGAGGTTAAAGGTGCTGATTCTCCAAGGAGGGAGATTGCTAGTAAAGCGGCTGGAATGGCGAACCGGAGTACAAGGAGATGAAAAATGAGGTGTGTTTTAGAAACCTTTCCCCATCACACGATGTACCATCTTCTGGGTTTCTTATGCATGTTTTCGATGTAGGAAGATGCCCTTGAACCTGGAGATTTGGGACCCATGGGATGGGTACCTCGCCGTATTACTTTAAAGGGTCTGCGTTTGCTCACCCAACCTCACCAAACCTCTCAGCGCCAAGAGTGTCCACCCTAATGTCTCAATCAGCTGTGGGTCTAGATTTGGTCAATCCAGGTGGCATCACAGACCCTGAACGAATTTTGTAAGAACTTCTCTCTCTTTCACTGTCTTTGTTTCACGGGTTTTTAAAAGTAATTGATTTTTATAATGGGGTTTAGCTGCTTTTCACTCCTGTGTTTATGCCACTTTACACACACTTGACTCACTTACAGAGAGATATCAATTCATAGGTTTTAAGATTCTTACTAGTCAGATATATTATTTGGCAGTGAATAGGGGGTGTTGAGTCCAGTTCACTGAGCAAGGAGTAGGTCTTGTCTATTACATATTGGGTTTATGGAACGGTATCTGAGCTAATTTGAAACCCTTGTTTTATGCATCACCCCACCTCACCTTTCCCGTTAAGCAGCCATAGTGTGTTTTCTAAACGTGTGACTCTGTTCTGTTTTGTAATTCAGTTCAAGGGTAGCGGTTTTTACATTCCCTCTATAAGTGATATCTTATGATAAGTGTCTTTTTCTGTGTGACTTATTTCACTTAGAATCGTCGTACCTAAATCCACTCATCATGCTGCTACTAGCCTTATGACGTTGATTTCATGGCTGAGTAATATTCCATTGTACATAAGAACCACAACTTCTTTAGCCATTCTTCTCTTTCCTGGGATATTTAAGGTGTAACGAAGTGGAGGTTCTTGTCAACAGAGCAGCCCTAAGTTTTGGGGTGCCTGTGTCTTGCTGATTTTTAGTTTTCTCAATTTATACGCCCATGAGTGGAAGTGCCCTATGCTCTCTAAGCTGAGTTTTTTAGATGTTTCAGGACACACCGTACACTTCTCCAGAGTGGCTGTTGGCAATTTACCGCCCGCCCATCAGCGTGGCAAGGCTCCCATTTCTCCATGGCCTGTCCTGCATTTCTGGTTTTGACACTTTATTCAGCATGGCCCTTTTGAACGATGGGAAGCGAGGCTTCTTTGTAGCACTGATTTCCCTTTCCAGGTTGCTTGGTTGGCCAAAGAGGGCGTATGCGTTTTTTCCTGAATATATTCAGGAAAAAACGCATACGCCCTCTTTGGCCAAGGGCATGATTGTCGAGGATTTGCCGCTTCTCCTGTGCTTTAAAGGCGATTCGAATCTACCTCCTGAAATCTGTTTCCTGCAATTCTGCCTTGCTTTCAAATCCTCTTCGTTGCCTTCCCTCAATATATTCGTGGACGAGAGTTATCATTTCTAACTCTGCAGGTTTGTGAATTGCAGTGCCCCTGAGCTCCATTTTTCAACTCGCTTTCTTGGGAGCTGGCCGCAAAAGCGCAGGATTGCTTCAGGCCCTATTCTGGCTCCGGGCGGCAGGCTGGGCCTGTGGTTAATTCTTCTTCCTGATGGGAAGATAGAGTGACCTGTGCCTGTCCCAACACCTAGAGCTAGTCTCTCATTGGTTCCCCCTCTTCCCGTTCATCTTCAGGACAAACTGCAACCTGTACGGAACAGGAGGTTAAAGGTGCTGATTCGCCAAGGAGGGAGATTGCTAGTAAAGCGGCTGGAATGGCGAACAGGAGCACAAGGAGATGAGAAATGAGGTGCGTTTTAGAAACCTTTCCCGATCACACGGTGTACCATCTTTTCGGTATCTCATGCATGTTTTCGATGTAGGAAGATGCCCTTGAACCTGGACATTTGGGACCCATGGGATGGGTACCACGCCGTATTACTTTAAAGGGTCTGCGTTAGCTCACCCAACCTCCCCAAACTTCTTAGCCCCAAGAGTGTCCACCCTTATGTCTCAATCAGCTGTGGGTCTAGATATGGTCAATCCAGGTGGCATCACAGCCCCTGAACGAATTTTGTAAGCATTTCTCTCTCTTTCACTGTCTTTGTTTCACGGATTTTTAAAAGTAATTGATTTTTATAATGGGGTTTAGCTGTTTTTCACTGCTGTGTTTATGCCGCTTTACACCCACTAGACTCACTACAGAGAGATATCAATACATAGGTTTTAAGATTCTTACTAGTCAGATATATTCTTGGGCGGTGAATAGGGGGTGTTGAGTCCAGTTCATTGAGCAAGGAGTAGGTCTTGTCTATTACATATTGGGTTTATGGAACGGTATCTGAGCTAATTTGAAACCCTTGCTTTATGCATCACCCCACCTCACCTTTCCCGTTAAGCAGCCATAGTGTGTTTTCTAAACGTGTGACTCTGTTCTGTTTTGTAATTCAGTTCAAGGGTAGCGGTTTTTACATTCCTCTATAAGTGATATCTTATGATAAGAGTCTTTTTCTGTGTGACTTATTTCACTTAGAATCGTCGTACCTAAATCCACTCATCATTCTGCTACTAGCCTTATGACGTTGATTTCATGGCTGAGTGATATTCCATTGTACATAAGGACCACAACTTCTTTATCCATTCTTCTCTTTCCTGGGATATTTAAGGTGTAACGAAGTGGAGGTTCTTGTCAACAGAGCAGCCCTAAACTTTGGGGTGCCTATGTCTTGCTGATTTTTAGTTTTCCCAATTTATACGCCCATGAGTTGAAGTGCCCTATGCTCTCTAAGCTGAGTTTTTTAGATGTTTCAGGACACACCGTACACTTCTCCAGAGTGGCTGTTGGCAATTTACAGCCCGCCCATCAGCGTAGCAAGGCTCCCATTTCTCCATGGCCTGTCCTGCATTTCTGGTTTTGACACTTTATTCAGCATGGCCCTTTTGACCGATGGGAAGCGAGGCTTCTTTGTAGCGCTGATTTGCCTTTCCAGGTTGCTTTGTTGGCCAAAAAGGGCGTATGCGTTTTTTCCTGAATATATTCAGGAAAAAACGCATACGCCCTTTTTGGCCAAGGGCATGATTGTCGAGGTTTTGCCGCTTCTCCTGTGCTTTAAAGGCGATTCGAATCTACCTCCTGAAATCTGTTTCCTGCAATTCTGCCTTTCTTTCAAATCCTCTTCGTTGCCTTCCCTCAATATATTTGTGGACGAGAGTTATCATTTCTTACTCTGCAGGTTTGTGAATTGCAGTGCCCCTGAGCTCCATTTTTCAACTGGCTTTCTTGGGAGCTGGCCGCAAAAGCGCAGGATTGCTTCAGGCCCTATTCTGGCTCCGGGCGGCAGGCTGAGCCTGTGGTTAATTCTTCTTCCTGATGGGAAAATAGAGTGACCTGTGCCTGTCCCAAAACCTAGAGCTAGTCTCTCATTGGCTCCCCCTCTTCCCGTTCATCCTCAGGACAAATTGCAACCTGTACGGAACAGGAGATTAAAGGTGCTGATTCTCCAAGGAGGGAGATTGCTAGTAAAGCGGCTGGAATGGCGAACCGGAGTACAAGGAGATGAAAAATGAGGTGTGTTTTAGAAACCTTTCCCCATCACACGATGTACCATCTTCTGGGTTTCTTATGCATGTTTTCGATGTAGGAAGATGCCCTTGAACCTGGAGATTTGGGACCCATGGGATGGGTACCTCGCCGTATTACTTTAAAGGGTCTGCGTTTGCTCACCCAACCTCACCAAAACTTTCAGCCCCAAGAGTGTCCACCCTAATGTCTCAATCAGCTGTGGGTCTAGATTTGGTCAATCCAGGTGGCATCACAGACCCTGAACGAATTTTGTAAGAACTTCTCTCTCTTTCACTGTCTTTGTTTCACGGGTTTTTAAAAGTAATTGACTTTTATAATGGGGTTTAGCTGCTTTTCACTCCTGTGTTTATGCCACTTTACACACACTTGACTCACTTACAGAGAGATATCAATTCATAGGTTTTAAGATTCTTACTAGTCAGATATATTATTTGGCAGTGAATAGGGGGTGTTGAGTCCAGTTCACTGAGCAAGGAGTAGGTCTTGTCTATTACATAGTGGGTTTATGGAACGGTATCTGAGCTAATTTGAAACCCTTGTTTTATGCATCACCCCACCTCACCTTTCCCGTTAAGCAGCCATAGTGTGTTTTCTAAACGTGTGACTCTGTTCTGTTTTGTAATTCAGTTCAAGGGTAGCGGTTTTTACATTCCCTCTATAAGTGATATCTTATGATAAGTGTCTTTTTCTGTGTGACTTATTTCACTTAGAATCGTCGTACCTAAATCCACTCATCATGCTGCTACTAGCCTTATGACGTTGATTTCATGGCTGAGTGATATTCCATTGTACATAAGAACCACAACTTCTTTATCCATTCTTCTCTTTCCTGGGATATTTAAGGTGTAACGAAGTGGAGGTTCTTGTCAACAGAGCAGCCCTAAGTTTTGGGGTGCCTGTGTCTTGCTGATTTTTAGTTTTCTCAATTTATACGCCCATGAGTGGAAGTGCCCTATGCTCTCTAAGCTGAGTTTTTTAGATGTTTCAGGACACACCGTACACTTCTCCAGAGTGGCTGTTGGCAATTTACCGCCCGCCCATCAGCGTGGCAAGGCTCCCATTTCTCAATGGCCTGTCCTGCATTTCTGGTTTTGACACTTTATTCAGCATGGCCCTTTTGAACGATGGGAAGCGAGGCTTCTTTGTAGCACTGATTTCCCTTTCCAGGTTGCTTGGTTGGCCAAAGAGGGCGTATGCGTTTTTTCCTGAATATATTCAGGAAAAAACGTATACGCCCTCTTTGGCCAAGGGCATGATTGTCGAGGATTTGCCGCTTCTCCTGTGCTTTAAAGGCGATTCGAATCTACCTCCTGAAATCTGTTTCCTGCAATTCTGCCTTGCTTTCAAATCCTCTTCGTTGCCTTCCCTCAATATATTTGTGGACGAGACTTATCATTTCTAACTCTGCAGGTTTTTGAATTGCAGTGCCCCTGAGCTCCATTTTTCAACTCGCTTTCTTGGGAGCTGGCCGCAAAAGCGCAGGATTGCTTCAGGCCCTATTCTGGCTCCGGGCGGCAGGCTGGGCCTGTGGTTAATTCTTCTTCCTGATGGGAAGATAGAGTGACCTGTGCCTGTCCCAACACCTAGAGCTAGTCTCTCATTGGTTCCCCCTCTTCCCGTTCATCTTCAGGACAAACTGCAACCTGTACGGAACAGGAGGTTAAAGGTGCTGATTCGCCAAGGAGGGAGATTGCTAGTAAAGCGGCTGGAATGGCGAACAGGAGCACAAGGAGATGAGAAATGAGGTGCGTTTTAGAAACCTTTCCCGATCACACGGTGTACCATCTTTTCGGTATCTCATGCATGTTTTCGATGTAGGAAGATGCCCTTGAACCTGGACATTTGGGACCCATGGGATGGGTACCACGCCGTATTACTTTAAAGGGTCTGCGTTAGCTCACCCAACCTCCCCAAACCTCTTAGCCCCAAGAGTGTCCACCCTTATGTCTCAATCAGCTGTGGGTCTAGATATGGTCAATCCATGTGTCATCACAGCCCCTGAACGAATTTTGTAAGCATTTCTCTCTCTTTCACTGTCTTTGTTTCACGGATTTTTAAAAGTAATTGATTTTTATAATGGGGTTTAGCTGCTTTTCACTGGTGTGTTTATGCCGCTTTACACCCACTAGACTCACTACAGAGAGATATCAATACATAGGTTTTAAGATTCTTACTAGTCAGATATATTCTTGGGCGGTGAATAGGGGGTGTTGAGTCCAGTTCATTGAGCAAGGAGTAGGTCTTGTCTATTACATATTGGGTTTATGGAACGGTATCTGAGCTAATTTGAAACCCTTGCTTTATGCATCACCCCACCTCACCTTTCCCGTTAAGCAGCCATAGTGTGTTTTCTAAACGTGTGACTCTGTTCTGTTTTGTAATTCAGTTCAAGGGTAGCGGTTTTTACATTCCTCTATAAGTGATATCTTATGATAAGTGTCTTTTTCTGTGTGACTTATTTCACTTAGAATCGTCGTACCTAAATCCACTCATCATGCTGCTACTAGCCTTATGACGTTGATTTCATGGCTGAGTGATATTCCATTGTACATAAGGACCACAACTTCTTTATCCATTCTTCTCTTTCCTGGGATATTTCAGGTGTAACGAAGTGGAGGTTCTTGTCAACAGAGCAGCCCTAAACTTTGGGGTGCCTGTGTCTTGCTGATTTTTAGTTTTCCCAATTTATACGACCATGAGTGGAAGTGCCCTATGCTCTCTAAGCTGAGTTTTTTAGATGTTTCAGGACACACCGTACACTTCTCCAGAGTGGCTGTTGGCAATTTACATCCCGCCCATCAGCGTAGCAAGGCTCCCATTTCTCCATGGCCTGTCCTGCATTTCTGGTTTTGACACTTTATTCAGCATGGCCCTTTTGACCGATGGGAAGCGAGACTTCTTTGTAGCGCTGATTTGCCTTTCCAGGTTGCTTGGTTGGCCAAAAAGGGCGTATGCGTTTTTTCCTGAATATATTCAGGAAAAAACGCATACGCCCTTTTTGGCCAAGGGCATGATTGTCGAGGTTTTGCCGCTTCTCCTGTGCTTTAAAGGCGATTCGAATCTACCTCCTGAAATCTGTTTCCTGCAATTCTGCCTTGCTTTCAAATCCTCTTCGTTGCCTTCCCTCAATATATTTGTGGACGAGAGTTATCATTTCTAACTCTGCAGGTTTGTGAATTGCAGTGCCCCTGAGCTCCATTTTTCAACTCGCTTTCTTGGGAGCTGGCCGCAAAAGCGCAGGATTGCTTCAGGCCCTATTCTGGCTCCGGGCGGCAGGCTGAGCCTGTGGTTAATTCTGCTTCCTGATGGGAAAATAGAGTGACCTCTGCCTGTCCCAACACCTAGAGCTAGTCTCTCATTGGTTCCCCCTCTTCCCGTTCATCCTCAGGACAAATTGCAACGTGTACGGAACAGGAGGTTAAAGGTGCTGATTCTCCAAGGAGGGAGATTGCTAGTAAAGCGGCTGGAATGGCGAACCGGAGCACAAGGAGATGAGAAATGAGGTGCGTTTTAGAAACCTTTCCCGGTCACACGGTGTACCATCTTCTGGGTTTCTCGTGCATGTTTTCGACGTAGGAAGATGCCCTTGAACCTGGAGATTTGGGACCCATGGGATGGGTACCACGCCGTATTACTTTAAAGGGTCTGCGTTAGCTCACCCAACCTCACCAAACCTCTCAGCCCCAAGAGTGTCCACCCTTATGTCTCAATCAGCTGTGGGTCTAGATATGGTCAATCCAGGTGGCATCGCAGCCCCTGAACGAATTTTGTAAGAATTTCTCTCTCTTTCACTGTCTTTGTTTCACGGGTTTTTAAAAGTAATTGATTTTTATAATAGGGTTTAGCTGCTTTGCACTGCTGTGTTTATGCCGCTTTACACCCACTTGACTCACTTACAGAGAGATATCAATACATAGGTTTTAAGATTCTTACTAGTCAGATATATTCTTGGGCGGTGAATAGGGGGCGTTGAGTCCAGTTCACTGAGCAAGGAGTAGGTCTGGTCTATTACATATTGGGTTTATGGAACGGTATCTGAGCTAATTTGAAACCCTTGTTTTATGCATCACCCCACCTCACCTTTCCCGTTAAGCAGCCATAGTGTGTTTTCTAAACGTGCGACTCTGTTCTGTTTTGTAATTCAGTTCAAGGGTAGCGGTTTTTACATTCCCTCTGTAAGTGATATCTTATGATAAGTGTCTTTTTCTGTGTGACTTATTTCACTTAGAATCGTCGTACCTAAATCCACTCATCATGCTGCTCCTAGCCTTATGACGTTGATTTCATGGCTGAGTGATATTCCATTGTACATAAGGACCACAACTTCTTTATCCATTCTTCTCTTTCCTGGGATGTTTCAGGTGTAACGAAGTGGAGGTTCTTGTCAACAGAGCAGCCCTAAACTTTGGGGTGCCTGTGTCTTGCTGATTTTTAGTTTTCCCAATTTATACGCCCATGAGTGGAAGTGCCCTATGCTCTCTAAGCTGAGTTTTTTAGATGTTTCAGGACACACCGTACACTTCTCCAGAGTGGCTGTTGGCAATTTACAGCCCGCCCATCAGCGTAGCAAGGCTCCCATTTCTCCATGGGCTGTCCTGCATTTCTGGTTTTGACACTTTATTCAGCATGGCCCTTTTGACCGATGGGAAGCGAGACTTCTTTGTAGCGCTGATTTGCCTTTCCAGGTTGCTTGGTTGGCCAAAAAGGGCGTATGCGTTTTTTCCTGAATATATTCAGGAAAAAACGCATACGCCCTTTTTGGCCAAGGGCATCATTGTCGAGGTTTTGCCGCTTTTCCTGTGCTTTAAAGGCGATTCGAATCTACCTCCTGAAATCAGTTTCCTGCAATTCTGCCTTGCTTTCAAATCCTCTTCGTTGCCTTCCCTCCATATATTTGTGGACGAGAGTTATCATTTCTAACTCTGTAGGTTTGTGAATTGCAGTGCCCCTGAGCTCCATTTTTCAACTCGCTTTCTTGGGAGCTGGCCGCAAAAGCGCAGGACTGCTTCAGGCCCTATTCTGGCTCTGGGCGGCAGGCTGAGCCTGTGGTTAATTCTGCTTCCTGATGGGAAAATAGAGTGACCTGTGCCTGTCCCAACACCTAGAGCTAGTCTCTCATTGGTTCCCCCTCTTCCCGTTCATCCTCAGGACAAATTGCAACGTGTTCGGAACAGGAGGTTAAAGGTGCTGATTCTCCAAGGAGGGAGATTGCTAGTAAAGCGGCTGGAATGGCGAACCGGAGCACAAGGAGATGAGAAATGAGGTGCATTTTAGAAACCTTTCCCGGTCACACGGTGTACCATCTTCTGGGTTTCTCGTGCATGTTTTCGACGTAGGAAGATGCCCTTGAACCTGGAGATTTGGGACCCATGGGATGGGTACCACGCCATATTACTTTAAAGGGTCTGCGTTAGCTCACCCAACCTCACCAAACCTCTCAGCCCCAAGAGTGTCCACCCTTATGTCTCAATCAGCTGTGGGTCTAGATATGGTCAATCCAGGTGGCATCGCAGCCCCTGAACGAATTTTGTAAGAATTTCTCTCTCTTTCACTGTCTTTGTTTCACGGGTTTTTAAAAGTAATTGATTTTTATAATAGGGTTTAGCTGCTTTGCACTGCTGTGTTTATGCCGCTTTACACCCACTTGACTCACTTACAGAGAGATATCAATACATAGGTTTTAAGATTCTTACTAGTCAGATATATTCCTGGGGGGTGAATAGGGGTTGTTGAGTCCAGTTCACTGAGCAAGGAGTAGGTCTTGTCTATTACATATTGGGTTTATGGAACGGTATCTGAGCTAATTTGAGACCCTTGTTTTATGCATCACCCCACCTCACCTTTCCCGTTAAGCAGCCATAGTGTGTTTTCTAAACGTGCGACTCTGTTCTGTTTTGTAATTCAGTTCAAGGGTAGCGGTTTTTACATTCTCTCTGTAAGTGATATCTTATGATAAGTGTCTTTTTCTGTGTGACTTATTTCACTTAGAATCGTCGTACCTAAATCCACTCATCATGCTGCTCCTAGCCTTATGACGTTGATTTCATGGCTGAGTGATATTCCATTGTACATAAGGACCACAACTTCTTTATCCATTCTTCTCTTTCCTGGGATGTTTAAGGTGTAACGAAGTGGAGGTTCTTGTCAACAGAGCAGCCCTAAACTTTGGGGTGCCTGTGTCTTGCTGATTTTTAGTTTTCCCAATTTATACGCCCATGAGTGGAAGTGCCCTATGCTCTCTAAGCTGAGTTTTTTAGATGTTTCAGGACACACCGTACACTTCTCCAGAGTGGCTGTTGGCAATTTACAGCCCGCCCATCAGCGTAGCAAGGCTCCCATTTCTCCATGGCCTGTCCTGCATTTCTGGTTTTGACACTTTATTCAGCATGGCCCTTTTGACCGATGGGAAGCGAGACTTCTTTGTAGCGCTGATTTGCCTTTCCAGGTTGCTTGGTTGGCCAAAAAGGGCGTATGCGTTTTTTCCTGAATATATTCAGGAAAAAACGCATACGCCCTTTTTAGCCAAGGGCATCATTGTCGAGGTTTTGCCGCTTTTCCTGTGCTTTAAAGGCGATTCGAATCTACCTCCTGAAATCGGTTTCCTGCAATTCTGCCTTGCTTTCAAATCCTCTTCGTTGCCTTCCCTCCATATATTTGTGGACGAGAGTTATCATTTCTAACTCTGCAGGTTTGTGAATTGCAGTGCCCCTGCGCTCCATTTTTCAACTCGCTTTCTTGGGAGCTGGCCGCAAAAGCGCAGGATTGCTTCAGGCCCTATTCTGGCTCCGGGCGGCAGGCTGAGCCTGTGGTTAATTCTGCTTCCTGATGGGAAAATAGAGTGACCTCTGCCTGTCCCAACACCTAGAGCTAGTCTCTCATTGGTTCCCCCTCTTCCCGTTCATCCTCAGGACAAATTGCAACGTGTTCGGAACAGGAGGTTAAAGGTGCTGATTCTCCAAGGAGGGAGATTGCTAGTAAAGCGGCTGGAATGGCGAACCGGAGCACAAGGAGATGAGAAATGAGGTGCGTTTTAGAAACCTTTCCCGGTCACACGGTGTACCATCTTCTGGGTTTCTCGTGCATGTTTTCGACGTAGGACGATGCCCTTGAACCTGGAGATTTGGGACCCATGGGATGGGTACCACGCCGTATTACTTTACAGGGTCTGCGTTAGCTCACCCAACCTCACCAAACCTCTCAGCCCCAAGAGTGTCCTCCCTTATGTCTCAATCAGCTGTGGGTCTAGATATGGTCAATCCAGGTGGCATCGCAGCCCCTGAACGGATTTTGTAAGAATTTCTCTCTCTTTCACTGTCTTTGTTTCACGGGTTTTTAAAAGTAATTGATTTTTATAATAGGGTTTAGCTGCTTTGCACTGCTGTGTTTATGCCGCTTTACACCCACTTGACTCACTTACAGAGAGATATCAATACATAGGTTTTAAGATTCTTACTAGTCAGATATATTCTTGGGCGGTGAATAGGGGGCGTTGAGTCCAGTTCACTGAGCAAGGAGTAGGTCTTGTCTATTACATATTGGGTTTATGGAACGGTATCTGAGCTAATTTGAAACCCTTGTTTTATGCATCACCCCACCTCACCTTTCCCGTTAAGCAGCCATAGTGTGTTTTCTAAACGTGCGACTCTGTTCTGTTTTGTAATTCAGTTCAAGGGTAGCGGTTTTTACATTCCCTCTGTAAGTGATATCTTATGATAAATGTCTTTTTCTGTGTGACTTATTTCACTTAGAATCGTCGTACCTAAATCCACTCATCATGCTGCTCCTAGCCTTATGACGTTGATTTCATGGCTGAGTGATATTCCATTGTACATAAGGACCACAACTTCTTTATCCATTCTTCTCTTTCCTGGGATGTTTCAGGTGTAACGAAGTGGAGGTTCTTGTCAACAGAGCAGCCCTAAACTTTGGGGTGCCTGTGTCTTGCTGATTTTTAGTTTTCCCAATTTATACGCCCATGAGTGGAAGTGCCCTATGCTCTCTAAGCTGAGTTTTTTAGATGTTTCAGGACACACCGTACACTTCTCCAGAGTGGCTGTTGGCAATTTACAGCCCGCCCATCAGCGTAGCAAGGCTCCCATTTCTCCATGGCCTGTCCTGCATTTCTGGTTTTGACACTTTATTCAGCATGGCCCTTTTGACCGATGGGAAGCGAGACTTCTTTGTAGCGCTGATTTGCCTTTCCAGGTTGCTTGGTTGGCCAAAAAGGGCGTATGCGTTTTTTCCTGAATATATTCAGGAAAAAACGCATACGCCCTTTTTGGCCAAGGGCATCATTGTCGAGGTTTTGCCGCTTTTCCTGTGCTTTAAAGGCGATTCGAATCTACCTCCTGAAATCGGTTTCCTGCAATTCTGCCTTGCTTTCAAATCCTCTTCGTAGCCTTCCCTCCATATATTTGTGGACGAGAGTTATCATTTCTAACTCTGCAGGTTTGTGAATTGCAGTGCCCCTGAGCTCCATTTTTCAACTCGCTTTCTTGGGAGCTGGCCGCAAAAGCGCAGGATTGCTTCAGGCCCTATTCTGGCTCCGGGCGGCAGGCTGAGCCTGTGGTTAATTCTGCTTCCTGATGGGAAAATAGAGTGACCTCTGCCTGTCCCAACACCTAGAGCTAGTCTCTCATTGGTTCCCCCTCTTCCCGTTCATCCTCAGGACAAATTGCAACGTGTACGGAACAGGAGGTTAAAGGTGCTGATTCTCCAAGGAGGGAGATTGCTAGTAAAGCGGCTGGAATGGCGAACCGGAGCACAAGGAGATGAGAAATGAGGTGCGTTTTAGAAACCTTTCCCGGTCACACGGTGTACCATCTTCTGGGTTGCTCGTGCATGTTTTCGACGTAGGAAGATGCCCTTGAACCTGGAGATTTGGGACCCATGGGATGGGTACCATGCCATATTACTTTAAAGGGTCTGCGTTAGCTCACCCAACCTCACCAAACCTCTCAGCCCCAAGAGTGTCCACCCTTATGTCTCAATCAGCTGTGGGTCTAGATATGGTCAATCCAGGTGGCATCGCAGCCCCTGAATGAATTTTGTAAGAATTTCTCTCTCTTTCACTGTCTTTGTTTCACGGGTTTTTAAAAGTAATTGATTTTTATAATAGGGTTTAGCTGCTTTGCACTGCTGTGTTTATGCCGCTTTACACCCACTTGACTCACTTACAGAGAGATATCAATACATAGGTTTTAAGATTCTTACTAGTCAGATATATTCTTGGGCGGTGAATAGGGGGCGTTGAGTCCAGTTCACTGAGCAAGGAGTAGGTCTGGTCTATTACATATTGGGTTTATGGAACGGTATCTGAGCTAATTTGAAACCCTTGTTTTATGCATCACCCCACCTCACCTTTCCCGTTAAGCAGCCATAGTGTGTTTTCTAAACGTGCGACTCTGTTCTGTTTTGTAATTCAGTTCAAGGGTAGCGGTTTTTACATTCCCTCTGTAAGTGATATCTTATGATAAGTGTCTTTTTCTGTGTGACTTATTTCACTTAGAATCGTCGTACCTAAATCCACTCATCATGCTGCTCCTAGCCTTATGACGTTGATTTCATGGCTGAGTGATATTCCATTGTACATAAGGACCACAACTTCTTTATCCATTCTTCTCTTTCCTGGGATGTTTCAGGTGTAACGAAGTGGAGGTTCTTGTCAACAGAGCAGCCCTAAACTTTGGGGTGCCTGTGTCTTGCTGATTTTTAGTTTTCCCAATTTATACGCCCATGAGTGGAAGTGCCCTATGCTCTCTAAGCTGAGTTTTTTAGATGTTTCAGGACACACCGTACACTTCTCCAGAGTGGCTGTTGGCAATTTACAGCCCGCCCATCAGCGTAGCAAGGCTCCCATTTCTCCATGGGCTGTCCTGCATTTCTGGTTTTGACACTTTATTCAGCATGGCCCTTTTGACCGATGGGAAGCGAGACTTCTTTGTAGCGCTGATTTGCCTTTCCAGGTTGCTTGGTTGGCCAAAAAGGGCGTATGCGTTTTTTCCTGAATATATTCAGGAAAAAACGCATACGCCCTTTTTAGCCAAGGGCATCATTGTCGAGGTTTTGCCGCTTTTCCTGTGCTTTAAAGGCGATTCGAATCTACCTCCTGAAATCGGTTTCCTGCAATTCTGCCTTGCTTTCAAATCCTCTTCGTTGCCTTCCCTCCATATATTTGTGGACGAGAGTTATCATTTCTAACTCTGCAGGTTTGTGAATTGCAGTGCCCCTGCGCTCCATTTTTCAACTCGCTTTCTTGGGAGCTGGCCGCAAAAGCGCAGGATTGCTTCAGGCCCTATTCTGGCTCCGGGCGGCAGGCTGAGCCTGTGGTTAATTCTGCTTCCTGATGGGAAAATAGAGTGACCTCTGCCTGTCCCAACACCTAGAGCTAGTCTCTCATTGGTTCCCCCTCTTCCCGTTCATCCTCAGGACAAATTGCAACGTGTTCGGAACAGGAGGTTAAAGGTGCTGATTCTCCAAGGAGGGAGATTGCTAGTAAAGCGGCTGGAATGGCGAACCGGAGCACAAGGAGATGAGAAATGAGGTGCGTTTTAGAAACCTTTCCCGGTCACACGGTGTACCATCTTCTGGGTTTCTCGTGCATGTTTTCGACGTAGGACGATGCCCTTGAACCTGGAGATTTGGGACCCATGGGATGGGTACCACGCCGTATTACTTTACAGGGTCTGCGTTAGCTCACCCAACCTCACCAAACCTCTCAGCCCCAAGAGTGTCCTCCCTTATGTCTCAATCAGCTGTGGGTCTAGATATGGTCAATCCAGGTGGCATCGCAGCCCCTGAACGGATTTTGTAAGAATTTCTCTCTCTTTCACTGTCTTTGTTTCACGGGTTTTTAAAAGTAATTGATTTTTATAATAGGGTTTAGCTGCTTTGCACTGCTGTGTTTATGCCGCTTTACACCCACTTGACTCACTTACAGAGAGATATCAATACATAGGTTTTAAGATTCTTACTAGTCAGATATATTCTTGGGCGGTGAATAGGGGGCGTTGAGTCCAGTTCACTGAGCAAGGAGTAGGTCTTGTCTATTACATATTGGGTTTATGGAACGGTATCTGAGCTAATTTGAAACCCTTGTTTTATGCATCACCCCACCTCACCTTTCCCGTTAAGCAGCCATAGTGTGTTTTCTAAACGTGCGACTCTGTTCTGTTTTGTAATTCAGTTCAAGGGTAGCGGTTTTTACATTCCCTCTGTAAGTGATATCTTATGATAAATGTCTTTTTCTGTGTGACTTATTTCACTTAGAATCGTCGTACCTAAATCCACTCATCATGCTGCTCCTAGCCTTATGACGTTGATTTCATGGCTGAGTGATATTCCATTGTACATAAGGACCACAACTTCTTTATCCATTCTTCTCTTTCCTGGGATGTTTCAGGTGTAACGAAGTGGAGGTTCTTGTCAACAGAGCAGCCCTAAACTTTGGGGTGCCTGTGTCTTGCTGATTTTTAGTTTTCCCAATTTATACGCCCATGAGTGGAAGTGCCCTATGCTCTCTAAGCTGAGTTTTTTAGATGTTTCAGGACACACCGTACACTTCTCCAGAGTGGCTGTTGGCAATTTACAGCCCGCCCATCAGCGTAGCAAGGCTCCCATTTCTCCATGGCCTGTCCTGCATTTCTGGTTTTGACACTTTATTCAGCATGGCCCTTTTGACCGATGGGAAGCGAGACTTCTTTGTAGCGCTGATTTGCCTTTCCAGGTTGCTTGGTTGGCCAAAAAGGGCGTATGCGTTTTTTCCTGAATATATTCAGGAAAAAACGCATACGCCCTTTTTGGCCAAGGGCATCATTGTCGAGGTTTTGCCGCTTTTCCTGTGCTTTAAAGGCGATTCGAATCTACCTCCTGAAATCGGTTTCCTGCAATTCTGCCTTGCTTTCAAATCCTCTTCATAGCCTTCCCTCCATATATTTGTGGACGAGAGTTATCATTTCTAACTCTGCAGGTTTGTGAATTGCAGTGCCCCTGAGCTCCATTTTTCAACTCGCTTTCTTGGGAGCTGGCCGCAAAAGCGCAGGATTGCTTCAGGCCCTATTCTGGCTCCGGGCGGCAGGCTGAGCCTGTGGTTAATTCTGCTTCCTGATGGGAAAATAGAGTGACCTCTGCCTGTCCCAACACCTAGAGCTAGTCTCTCATTGGTTCCCCCTCTTCCCGTTCATCCTCAGGACAAATTGCAACGTGTACGGAACAGGAGGTTAAAGGTGCTGATTCTCCAAGGAGGGAGATTGCTAGTAAAGCGGCTGGAATGGCGAACCGGAGCACAAGGAGATGAGAAATGAGGTGCGTTTTAGAAACCTTTCCCGGTCACACGGTGTACCATCTTCTGGGTTGCTCGTGCATGTTTTCGACGTAGGAAGATGCCCTTGAACCTGGAGATTTGGGACCCATGGGATGGGTACCACGCCATATTACTTTAAAGGGTCTGCGTTAGCTCACCCAACCTCACCAAACCTCTCAGCCCCAAGAGTGTCCACCCTTATGTCTCAATCAGCTGTGGGTCTAGATATGGTCAATCCAGGTGGCATCGCAGCCCGTGAATGAATTTTGTAAGAATTTCTCTCTCTTTCACTGTCTTTGTTTCACGGGTTTTTAAAAGTAATTGATTTTTATAATAGGGTTTAGCTGCTTTGCACTGCTGTGTTTATGCCGCTTTACACCCACTTGACTCACTTACAGAGAGATATCAATACATAGGTTTTAAGATTCTTACTAGTCAGATATATTCTTGGGCGGTGAATAGGGGGCGTTGAGTCCAGTTCACTGAGCAAGGAGTAGGTCTGGTCTATTACATATTGGGTTTATGGAACGGTATCTGAGCTAATTTGAAACCCTTGTTTTATGCATCACCCCACCTCACCTTTCCCGTTAAGCAGCCATAGTGTGTTTTCTAAACGTGCGACTCTGTTCTGTTTTGTAATTCAGTTCAAGGGTAGCGGTTTTTACATTCCCTCTGTAAGTGATATCTTATGATAAGTGTCTTTTTCTGTGTGACTTATTTCACTTAGAATCGTCGTACCTAAATCCACTCATCATGCTGCTCCTAGCCTTATGACGTTGATTTCATGGCTGAGTGATATTCCATTGTACATAAGGACCACAACTTCTTTATCCATTCTTCTCTTTCCTGGGATGTTTCAGGTGTAACGAAGTGGAGGTTCTTGTCAACAGAGCAGCCCTAAACTTTGGGGTGCCTGTGTCTTGCTGATTTTTAGTTTTCCCAATTTATACGCCCATGAGTGGAAGTGCCCTATGCTCTCTAAGCTGAGTTTTTTAGATGTTTCAGGACACACCGTACACTTCTCCAGAGTGGCTGTTGGCAATTTACAGCCCGCCCATCAGCGTAGCAAGGCTCCCATTTCTCCATGGGCTGTCCTGCATTTCTGGTTTTGACACTTTATTCAGCATGGCCCTTTTGACCGATGGGAAGCGAGACTTCTTTGTAGCGCTGATTTGCCTTTCCAGGTTGCTTGGTTGGCCAAAAAGGGCGTATGCGTTTTTTCCTGAATATATTCAGGAAAAAACGCATACGCCCTTTTTAGCCAAGGGCATCATTGTCGAGGTTTTGCCGCTTTTCCTGTGCTTTAAAGGCGATTCGAATCTACCTCCTGAAATCGGTTTCCTGCAATTCTGCCTTGCTTTCAAATCCTCTTCGTTGCCTTCCCTCCATATATTTGTGGACGAGAGTTATCATTTCTAACTCTGCAGGTTTGTGAATTGCAGTGCCCCTGCGCTCCATTTTTCAACTCGCTTTCTTGGGAGCTGGCCGCAAAAGCGCAGGATTGCTTCAGGCCCTATTCTGGCTCCGGGCGGCAGGCTGAGCCTGTGGTTAATTCTGCTTCCTGATGGGAAAATAGAGTGACCTCTGCCTGTCCCAACACCTAGAGCTAGTCTCTCATTGGTTCCCCCTCTTCCCGTTCATCCTCAGGACAAATTGCAACGTGTTCGGAACAGGAGGTTAAAGGTGCTGATTCTCCAAGGAGGGAGATTGCTAGTAAAGCGGCTGGAATGGCGAACCGGAGCACAAGGAGATGAGAAATGAGGTGCGTTTTAGAAACCTTTCCCGGTCACACGGTGTACCATCTTCTGGGTTTCTCGTGCATGTTTTCGACGTAGGACGATGCCCTTGAACCTGGAGATTTGGGACCCATGGGATGGGTACCACGCCGTATTACTTTACAGGGTCTGCGTTAGCTCACCCAACCTCACCAAACCTCTCAGCCCCAAGAGTGTCCTCCCTTATGTCTCAATCAGCTGTGGGTCTAGATATGGTCAATCCAGGTGGCATCGCAGCCCCTGAACGGATTTTGTAAGAATTTCTCTCTCTTTCACTGTCTTTGTTTCACGGGTTTTTAAAAGTAATTGATTTTTATAATAGGGTTTAGCTGCTTTGCACTGCTGTGTTTATGCCGCTTTACACCCACTTGACTCACTTACAGAGAGATATCAATACATAGGTTTTAAGATTCTTACTAGTCAGATATATTCTTGGGCGGTGAATAGGGGGCGTTGAGTCCAGTTCACTGAGCAAGGAGTAGGTCTTGTCTATTACATATTGGGTTTATGGAACGGTATCTGAGCTAATTTGAAACCCTTGTTTTATGCATCACCCCACCTCACCTTTCCCGTTAAGCAGCCATAGTGTGTTTTCTAAACGTGCGACTCTGTTCTGTTTTGTAATTCAGTTCAAGGGTAGCGGTTTTTACATTCCCTCTGTAAGTGATATCTTATGATAAATGTCTTTTTCTGTGTGACTTATTTCACTTAGAATCGTCGTACCTAAATCCACTCATCATGCTGCTCCTAGCCTTATGACGTTGATTTCATGGCTGAGTGATATTCCATTGTACATAAGGACCACAACTTCTTTATCCATTCTTCTCTTTCCTGGGATGTTTCAGGTGTAACGAAGTGGAGGTTCTTGTCAACAGAGCAGCCCTAAACTTTGGGGTGCCTGTGTCTTGCTGATTTTTAGTTTTCCCAATTTATACGCCCATGAGTGGAAGTGCCCTATGCTCTCTAAGCTGAGTTTTTTAGATGTTTCAGGACACACCGTACACTTCTCCAGAGTGGCTGTTGGCAATTTACAGCCCGCCCATCAGCGTAGCAAGGCTCCCATTTCTCCATGGCCTGTCCTGCATTTCTGGTTTTGACACTTTATTCAGCATGGCCCTTTTGACCGATGGGAAGCGAGACTTCTTTGTAGCGCTGATTTGCCTTTCCAGGTTGCTTGGTTGGCCAAAAAGGGCGTATGCGTTTTTTCCTGAATATATTCAGGAAAAAACGCATACGCCCTTTTTGGCCAAGGGCATCATTGTCGAGGTTTTGCCGCTTTTCCTGTGCTTTAAAGGCGATTCGAATCTACCTCCTGAAATCGGTTTCCTGCAATTCTGCCTTGCTTTCAAATCCTCTTCATAGCCTTCCCTCCATATATTTGTGGACGAGAGTTATCATTTCTAACTCTGCAGGTTTGTGAATTGCAGTGCCCCTGAGCTCCATTTTTCAACTCGCTTTCTTGGGAGCTGGCCGCAAAAGCGCAGGATTGCTTCAGGCCCTATTCTGGCTCCGGGCGGCAGGCTGAGCCTGTGGTTAATTCTGCTTCCTGATGGGAAAATAGAGTGACCTCTGCCTGTCCCAACACCTAGAGCTAGTCTCTCATTGGTTCCCCCTCTTCCCGTTCATCCTCAGGACAAATTGCAACGTGTACGGAACAGGAGGTTAAAGGTGCTGATTCTCCAAGGAGGGAGATTGCTAGTAAAGCGGCTGGAATGGCGAACCGGAGCACAAGGAGATGAGAAATGAGGTGCGTTTTAGAAACCTTTCCCGGTCACACGGTGTACCATCTTCTGGGTTGCTCGTGCATGTTTTCGACGTAGGAAGATGCCCTTGAACCTGGAGATTTGGGACCCATGGGATGGGTACCACGCCATATTACTTTAAAGGGTCTGCGTTAGCTCACCCAACCTCACCAAACCTCTCAGCCCCAAGAGTGTCCACCCTTATGTCTCAATCAGCTGTGGGTCTAGATATGGTCAATCCAGGTGGCATCGCAGCCCGTGAATGAATTTTGTAAGAATTTCTCTCTCTTTCACTGTCTTTGTTTCACGGGTTTTTAAAAGTAATTGATTTTTATAATAGGGTTTAGCTGCTTTGCACTGCTGTGTTTATGCCGCTTTACACCCACTTGACTCACTTACAGAGAGATATCAATACATAGGTTTTAAGATTCTTACTAGTCAGATATATTCTTGGGCGGTGAATAGGGGGCGTTGAGTCCAGTTCACTGAGCAAGGAGTAGGTCTGGTCTATTACATATTGGGTTTATGGAACGGTATCTGAGCTAATTTGAAACCCTTGTTTTATGCATCACCCCACCTCACCTTTCCCGTTAAGCAGCCATAGTGTGTTTTCTAAACGTGCGACTCTGTTCTGTTTTGTAATTCAGTTCAAGGGTAGCGGTTTTTACATTCCCTCTGTAAGTGATATCTTATGATAAGTGTCTTTTTCTGTGTGACTTATTTCACTTAGAATCGTCGTACCTAAATCCACTCATCATGCTGCTCCTAGCCTTATGACGTTGATTTCATGGCTGAGTGATATTCCATTGTACATAAGGACCACAACTTCTTTATCCATTCTTCTCTTTCCTGGGATGTTTCAGGTGTAACGAAGTGGAGGTTCTTGTCAACAGAGCAGCCCTAAACTTTGGGGTGCCTGTGTCTTGCTGATTTTTAGTTTTCCCAATTTATACGCCCATGAGTGGAAGTGCCCTATGCTCTCTAAGCTGAGTTTTTTAGATGTTTCAGGACACACCGTACACTTCTCCAGAGTGGCTGTTGGCAATTTACAGCCCGCCCATCAGCGTAGCAAGGCTCCCATTTCTCCATGGCCTGTCCTGCATTTCTGGTTTTGACACTTTATTCAGCATGGCCCTTTTGACCGATGGGAAGCGAGACTTCTTTGTAGCGCTGATTTGCCTTTCCAGGTTGCTTGGTTGGCCAAAAAGGGCGTATGCGTTTTTTCCTGAATATATTCAGGAAAAAACGCATACGCCCTTTTTGGCCAAGGGCATCATTGTCGAGGTTTTGCCGCTTTTCCTGTGCTTTAAAGGCGATTCGAATCTACCTCCTGAAATCGGTTTCCTGCAATTCTGCCTTGCTTTCAAATCCTCTTCGTTGCCTTCCCTCCATATATTTGTGGACGAGAGTTATCATTTCTAACTCTGCAGGTTTGTGAATTGCAGTGCCCCTGAGCTCCATTTTTCAACTCGCTTTCTTGGGAGCTGGCCGCAAAAGCGCAGGATTGCTTCAGGCCCTATTCTGGCTCCGGGCGGCAGGCTGAGCCTGTGGTTAATTCTGCTTCCTGATGGGAAAATAGAGTGACCTCTGCCTGTCCCAACACCTAGAGCTAGTCTCTCATTGGTTCCCCCTCTTCCCGTTCATCCTCAGGACAAATTGCAACGTGTTCGGAACAGGAGGTTAAAGGTGCTGATTCTCCAAGGAGGGAGATTGCTAGTAAAGCGGCTGGAATGGCGAACCGGAGCACAAGGAGATGAGAAATGAGGTGCGTTTTAGAAACCTTTCCCGGTCACACGGTGTACCATCTTCTGGGTTTCTCGTGCATGTTTTCGACGTAGGACGATGCCCTTGAACCTGGAGATTTGGGACCCATGGGATGGGTACCACGCCGTATTACTTTACAGGGTCTGCGTTAGCTCACCCAACCTCACCAAACCTCTCAGCCCCAAGAGTGTCCTCCCTTATGTCTCAATCAGCTGTGGGTCTAGATATGGTCAATCCAGGTGGCATCGCAGCCCCTGAACGGATTTTGTAAGAATTTCTCTCTCTTTCACTGTCTTTGTTTCACGGGTTTTTAAAAGTAATTGATTTTTATAATAGGGTTTAGCTGCTTTGCACTGCTGTGTTTATGCCGCTTTACACCCACTTGACTCACTTACAGAGAGATATCAATACATAGGTTTTAAGATTCTTACTAGTCAGATATATTCTTGGGCGGTGAATAGGGGGCGTTGAGTCCAGTTCACTGAGCAAGGAGTAGGTCTTGTCTATTACATATTGGGTTTATGGAACGGTATCTGAGCTAATTTGAAACCCTTGTTTTATGCATCACCCCACCTCACCTTTCCCGTTAAGCAGCCATAGTGTGTTTTCTAAACGTGCGACTCTGTTCTGTTTTGTAATTCAGTTCAAGGGTAGCGGTTTTTACATTCCCTCTGTAAGTGATATCTTATGATAAGTGTCTTTTTCTGTGTGACTTATTTCACTTAGAATCGTCGTACCTAAATCCACTCATCATGCTGCTCCTAGCCTTATGACGTTGATTTCATGGCTGAGTGATATTCCATTGTACATAAGGACCACAACTTCTTTATCCATTCTTCTCTTTCCTGGGATGTTTCAGGTGTAACGAAGTGGAGGTTCTTGTCAACAGAGCAGCCCTAAACTTTGGGGTGCCTGTGTCTTGCTGATTTTTAGTTTTCCCAATTTATACGCCCATGAGTGGAAGTGCCCTATGCTCTCTAAGCTGAGTTTTTTAGATGTTTCAGGACACACCGTACACTTCTCCAGAGTGGCTGTTGGCAATTTACAGCCCGCCCATCAGCGTAGCAAGGCTCCCATTTCTCCATGGCCTGTCCTGCATTTCTGGTTTTGACACTTTATTCAGCATGGCCCTTTTGACCGATGGGAAGCGAGACTTCTTTGTAGCGCTGATTTGCCTTTCCAGGTTGCTTGGTTGGCCAAAAAGGGCGTATGCGTTTTTTCCTGAATATATTCAGGAAAAAACGCATACGCCCTTTTTGGCCAAGGGCATCATTGTCGAGGTTTTGCCGCTTTTCCTGTGCTTTAAAGGCGATTCGAATCTACCTCCTGAAATCGGTTTCCTGCAATTCTGCCTTGCTTTCAAATCCTCTTCGTAGCCTTCCCTCCATATATTTGTGGACGAGAGTTATCATTTCTAACTCTGCAGGTTTGTGAATTGCAGTGCCCCTGAGCTCCATTTTTCAACTCGCTTTCTTGGGAGCTGGCCGCAAAAGCGCAGGATTGCTTCAGGCCCTATTCTGGCTCCGGGCGGCAGGCTGAGCCTGTGGTTAATTCTGCTTCCTGATGGGAAAATAGAGTGACCTCTGCCTGTCCCAACACCTAGAGCTAGTCTCTCATTGGTTCCCCCTCTTCCCGTTCATCCTCAGGACAAATTGCAACGTGTTCGGAACAGGAGGTTAAAGGTGCTGATTCTCCAAGGAGGGAGATTGCTAGTAAAGCGGCTGGAATGGCGAACCGGAGCACAAGGAGATGAGAAATGAGGTGCGTTTTAGAAACCTTTCCCGGTCACACGGTGTACCATCTTCTGGGTTTCTCGTGCATGTTTTCGACGTAGGACGATGCCCTTGAACCTGGAGATTTGGGACCCATGGGATGGGTACCACGCCATATTACTTTAAAGGGTCTGCGTTAGCTCACCCAACCTCACCAAACCTCTCAGCCCCAAGAGTGTCCACCCTTATGTCTCAATCAGCTGTGGGTCTAGATATGGTCAATCCAGGTGGCATCGCAGCCCCTGAACGAATTTTGTAAGAATTTCTCTCTCTTTCACTGTCTTTGTTTCACGGGTTTTTAAAAGTAATTGATTTTTATAATAGGGTTTAGCTGCTTTGCACTGCTGTGTTTATGCCGCTTTACACCCACTTGACTCACTTACAGAGAGATATCAATACATAGGTTTTAAGATTCTTACTAGTCAGATATATTCTTGGGCGGTGAATAGGGGGCGTTGAGTCCAGTTCACTGAGCAAGGACTAGGTCTTGTCTATTACATATTGGGTTTATGGAACGGTATCTGAGCTAATTTGAAACCCTTGTTTTATGCATCACCCCACCTCACCTTTCCCGTTAAGCAGCCATAGTGTGTTTTCTAAACGTGCGACTCTGTTCTGTTTTGTAATTCAGTTCAAGGGTAGCGGTTTTTACATTCCCTCTGTAAGTGATATCTTATGATAAGTGTCTTTTTCTGTGTGACTTATTTCACTTAGAATCGTCGTACCTAAATCCACTCATCATGCTGCTCCTAGCCTTATGACGTTGATTTCATGGCTGAGTGATATTCCATTGTACATAAGGACCACAACTTCTTTATCCATTCTTCTCTTTCCTGGGATATTTCAGGTGTAACGAAGTGGAGGTTCTTGTCAACAGAGCAGCCCTAAACTTTGGGGTGCCTGTGTCTTGCTGATTTTTAGTTTTCCCAATTTATACGCCCATGAGTGGAAGTGCCCTATGCTCTCTAAGCTGAGTTTTTTAGATGTTTCAGGACACACCGTACACTTCTCCAGAGTGGCTGTTGGCAATTTACAGCCCGCCCATCAGCGTAGCAAGGCTCCCATTTCTCCATGGCCTGTCCTGCATTTCTGGTTTTGACACTTTATTCAGCATGGCCCTTTTGACCGATGGGAAGCGAGACTTCTTTGTAGCGCTGATTTGCCTTTCCAGGTTGCTTGGTTGGCCAAAAAGGGCGTATGCGTTTTTTCCTGAATATATTCAGGAAAAAACGCATACGCCCTTTTTGGCCAAGGGCATCATTGTCGAGGTTTTGCCGCTTTTCCTGTGCTTTAAAGGCGATTCGAATCTACCTCCTGAAATCGGTTTCCTGCAATTCTGCCTTGCTTTCAAATCCTCTTCGTTGCCTTCCCTCCATATATTTGTGGACGAGAGTTATCATTTCTAACTCTGCAGGTTTGTGAATTGCAGTGCCCCTGAGCTCCATTTTTCAACTCGCTTTCTTGGGAGCTGGCCGCAAAAGCGCAGGATTGCTTCAGGCCCTATTCTGGCTCCGGGCGGCAGGCTGAGCCTGTGGTTAATTCTGCTTCCTGATGGGAAAATAGAGTGACCTGTGCCTGTCCCAACACCTAGAGCTAGTCTCTCATTGGTTCCCCCTCTTCCCGTTCATCCTCAGGACAAATTGCAACGTGTTCGGAACAGGAGGTTAAAGGTGCTGATTCTCCAAGGAGGGAGATTGCTAGTAAAGCAGCTGGAATGGCGAACCGGAGCACAAGGAGATGAGAAATGAGGTGCGTTTTAGAAACCTTTCCCGGTCACACGGTGTACCATCTTCTGGGTTTCTCGTGCATGTTTTCGACGTAGGACGATGCCCTTGAACCTGGAGATTTGGGACCCATGGGATGGGTACCACGCCGTATTACTTTATAGGGTCTGCGTTAGCTCACCCAACCTCACCAAACCTCTCAGCCCCAAGAGTGTCCTCCCTTATGTCTCAATCAGCTGTGGGTCTAGATATGGTCAATCCAGGTGGCATCGCAGCCCCTGAACGAATTTTGTAAGAATTTCTCTCTCTTTCACTGTCTTTGTTTCACGGGTTTTTAAAAGTAATTGATTTTTATAACAGGGTTTAGCTGCTTTGCACTGCTGTGTTTATGCCGCTTTACACCCACTTGACTCACTTACAGAGAGATATCAATACATAGGTTTTAAGATTCTTACTAGTCAGATATATTCTTGGGCGGTGAATAGGGGGCGTTGAGTCCAGTTCACTGAGCAAGGAGTAGGCCTTGTCTATTACATATTGGGTTTATGGAACGGTATCTGAGCTAATTTGAAACCCTTGTTTTATGCATCACCCCACCTCACCTTTCCCGTTAAGCAGCCATAGTGTGTTTTCTAAACGTGCGACTCTGTTCTGTTTTGTAATTCAGTTCAAGGGTAGCGGTTTTTACATTCCCTCTGTAAGTGATATCTTATGATAAGTGTCTTTTTCTGTGTGACTTATTTCACTTAGAATCGTCGTACCTAAATCCACTCATCATGCTGCTCCTAGCCTTATGACGTTGATTTCATGGCTGAGTGATATTCCATTGTACATAAGGACCACAACTTCTTTATCCATTCTTCTCTTTCCTGGGATATTTCAGGTGTAACGAAGTGGAGGTTCTTGTCAACAGAGCAGCCCTAAACTTTGGGGTGCCTGTGTCTTGCTGATTTTTAGTTTTCCCAATTTATACGCCCATGAGTGGAAGTGCCCTATGCTCTCTAAGCTGAGTTTTTTAGATGTTTCAGGACACACCGTACACTTCTCCAGAGTGGCTGTTGGCAATTTACAGCCCGCCCATCAGCGTAGCAAGGCTCCCATTTCTCCATGGCCTGTCCTGCATTTCTGGTTTTGACACTTTATTCAGCATGGCCCTTTTGACCGATGGGAAGCGAGACTTCTTTGTAGCGCTGATTTGCCTTTCCAGGTTGCTTGGTTGGCCAAAAAGGGCGTATGCGTTTTTTCCTGAATATATTCAGGAAAAAACGCATACGCCCTTTTTGGCCAAGGGCATCATTGTCGAGGTTTTGCCGCTTTTCCTGTGCTTTAAAGGCGATTCGAATCTACCTCCTGAAATCGGTTTCCTGCAATTCTGCCTTGCTTTCAAATCCTCTTCGTTGCCTTCCCTCCATATATTTGTGGACGAGAGTTATCATTTCTAACTCTGCAGGTTTGTGAATTGCAGTGCCCCTGAGCTCCATTTTTCAACTCGCTTTCTTGGGAGCTGGCCGCAAAAGCGCAGGATTGCTTCAGGCCCTATTCTGGCTCCGGGCGGCAGGCTGAGCCTGTGGTTAATTCTGCTTCCTGATGGGAAAATAGAGTGACCTGTGCCTGTCCCAACACCTAGAGCTAGTCTCTCATTGGTTCCCCCTCTTCCCGTTCATCCTCAGGACAAATTGCAACGTGTTCGGAACAGGAGGTTAAAGGTGCTGATTCTCCAAGGAGGGAGATTGCTAGTAAAGCAGCTGGAATGGCGAACCGGAGCACAAGGAGATGAGAAATGAGGTGCGTTTTAGAAACCTTTCCCGGTCACACGGTGTACCATCTTCTGGGTTTCTCGTGCATGTTTTCGACGTAGGACGATGCCCTTGAACCTGGAGATTTGGGACCCATGGGATGGGTACCACGCCGTATTACTTTATAGGGTCTGCGTTAGCTCACCCAACCTCACCAAACCTCTCAGCCCCAAGAGTGTCCTCCCTTATGTCTCAATCAGCTGTGGGTCTAGATATGGTCAATCCAGGTGGCATCGCAGCCCCTGAACGAATTTTGTAAGAATTTCTCTCTCTTTCACTGTCTTTGTTTCACGGGTTTTTAAAAGTAATTGATTTTTATAACAGGGTTTAGCTGCTTTGCACTGCTGTGTTTATGCCGCTTTACACCCACTTGACTCACTTACAGAGAGATATCAATACATAGGTTTTAAGATTCTTACTAGTCAGATATATTCTTGGGCGGTGAATAGGGGGCGTTGAGTCCAGTTCACTGAGCAAGGAGTAGGTCTTGTCTATTACATATTGGGTTTATGGAACGGTATCTGAGCTAATTTGAAACCCTTGTTTTATGCATCACCCCACCTCACCTTTCCCGTTAAGCAGCCATAGTGTGTTTTCTAAACGTGCGACTCTGTTCTGTTTTGTAATTCAGTTCAAGGGTAGCGGTTTTTACATTCCCTCTGTAAGTGATATCTTATGATAAGTGTCTTTTTCTGTGTGACTTATTTCACTTAGAATCGTCGTACCTAAATCCACTCATCATGCTGCTCCTAGCCTTATGACGTTGATTTCATGGCTGAGTGATATTCCATTGTACATAAGGACCACAACTTCTTTATCCATTCTTCTCTTTCCTGGGATGTTTAAGGTGTAACGAAGTGGAGGTTCTTGTCAACAGAGCAGCCCTAAACTTTGGGGTGCCTGTGTCTTGCTGATTTTTAGTTTTCCCAATTTATACGCCCATGAGTGGAAGTGCCCTATGCTCTCTAAGCTGAGTTTTTTAGATGTTTCAGGACACACCGTACACTTCTCCAGAGTGGCTGTTGGCAATTTACAGCCCGCCCATCAGCGTAGCAAGGCTCCCATTTCTCCATGGCCTGTCCTGCATTTCTGGTTTTGACACTTTATTCAGCATGGCCCTTTTGACCGATGGGAAGCGAGACTTCTTTGTAGCGCTGATTTGCCTTTCCAGGTTGCTTGGTTGGCCAAAAAGGGCGTATGCGTTTTTTCCTGAATATATTCAGGAAAAAACGCATACGCCCTTTTTGGCCAAGGGCATCATTGTCGAGGTTTTGCCGCTTTTCCTGTGCTTTAAAGGCGATTCGAATCTACCTCCTGAAATCGGTTTCCTGCAATTCTGCCTTGCTTTCAAATCCTCTTCGTTGCCTTCCCTCCATATATTTGTGGACGAGAGTTATCATTTCTAACTCTGCAGGTTTGTGAATTGCAGTGCCCCTGAGCTCCATTTTTCAACTCGCTTTCTTGGGAGCTGGCCGCAAAAGCGCAGGATTGCTTCAGGCCCTATTCTGGCTCCGGGCGGCAGGCTGAGCCTGTGGTTAATTCTGCTTCCTGATGGGAAAATAGAGTGACCTCTGCCTGTCCCAACACCTAGAGCTAGTCTCTCATTGGTTCCCCCTCTTCCCGTTCATCCTCAGGACAAATTGCAACGTGTACGGAACAGGAGGTTAAAGGTGCTGATTCTCCAAGGAGGGAGATTGCTAGTAAAGCGGCTGGAATGGCGAACCGGAGCACAAGGAGATGAGAAATGAGGTGCGTTTTAGAAACCTTTCCCGGTCACACGGTGTACCATCTTCTGGGTTGCTCGTGCATGTTTTCGACGTAGGACGATGCCCTTGAACCTGGAGATTTGGGACCCATGGGATGGGTACCACGCCGTATTACTTTACAGGGTCTGCGTTAGCTCACCCAACCTCACCAAACCTCTCAGCCCCAAGAGTGTCCTCCCTTATGTCTCAATCAGCTGTGGGTCTAGATATGGTCAATCCAGGTGGCATCGCAGCCCCTGAACGAATTTTGTAAGAATTTCTCTCTCTTTCACTGTCTTTGTTTCACGGGTTTTTAAAAGTAATTGATTTTTATAATAGGGTTTAGCTGCTTTGCACTGCTGTGTTTATGCCGCTTTACACCCACTTGACTCACTTACAGAGAGATATCAATACATAGGTTTTAAGATTCTTACTAGTCAGATATATTCTTGGGCGGTGAATAGGGGGCGTTGAGTCCAGTTCACTGAGCAAGGAGTAGGTCTTGTCTATTACATATTGGGTTTATGGAACGGTATCTGAGCTAATTTGAAACCCTTGTTTTATGCATCACCCCACCTCACCTTTCCCGTTAAGCAGCCATAGTGTGTTTTCTAAACGTGCGACTCTGTTCTGTTTTGTAATTCAGTTCAAGGGTAGCGGTTTTTACATTCCCTCTGTAAGTGATATCTTATGATAAGTGTCTTTTTCTGTGTGACTTATTTCACTTAGAATCGTCGTACCTAAATCCACTCATCATGCTGCTCCTAGCCTTATGACGTTGATTTCATGGCTGAGTGATATTCCATTGTACATAAGGACCACAACTTCTTTATCCATTCTTCTCTTTCCTGGGATATTTCAGGTGTAACGAAGTGGAGGTTCTTGTCAACAGAGCAGCCCTAAACTTTGGGGTGCCTGTGTCTTGCTGATTTTTAGTTTTCCCAATTTATACGCCCATGAGTGGAAGTGCCCTATGCTCTCTAAGCTGAGTTTTTTAGATGTTTCAGGACACACCGTACACTTCTCCAGAGTGGCTGTTGGCAATTTACAGCCCGCCCATCAGCGTAGCAAGGCTCCCATTTCTCCATGGCCTGTCCTGCATTTCTGGTTTTGACACTTTATTCAGCATGGCCCTTTTGACCGATGGGAAGCGAGACTTCTTTGTAGCGCTGATTTGCCTTTCCAGGTTGCTTGGTTGGCCAAAAAGGGCGTATGCGTTTTTTCCTGAATATATTCAGGAAAAAACGCATACGCCCTTTTTGGCCAAGGGCATCATTGTCGAGGTTTTGCCGCTTTTCCTGTGCTTTAAAGGCGATTCGAATCTACCTCCTGAAATCGGTTTCCTGCAATTCTGCCTTGCTTTCAAATCCTCTTCGTTGCCTTCCCTCCATATATTTGTGGACGAGAGTTATCATTTCTAACTCTGCAGGTTTGTGAATTGCAGTGCCCCTGAGCTCCATTTTTCAACTCGCTTTCTTGGGAGCTGGCCGCAAAAGCGCAGGATTGCTTCAGGCCCTATTCTGGCTCCGGGCGGCAGGCTGAGCCTGTGGTTAATTCTGCTTCCTGATGGGAAAATAGAGTGACCTCTGCCTGTCCCAACACCTAGAGCTAGTCTCTCATTGGTTCCCCCTCTTCCCGTTCATCCTCAGGACAAATTGCAACGTGTTCGGAACAGGAGGTTAAAGGTGCTGATTCTCCAAGGAGGGAGATTGCTAGTAAAGCAGCTGGAATGGCGAACCGGAGCACAAGGAGATGAGAAATGAGGTGCGTTTTAGAAACCTTTCCCGGTCACACGGTGTACCATCTTCTGGGTTTCTCGTGCATGTTTTCGACGTAGGACGATGCCCTTGAACCTGGAGATTTGGGACCCATGGGATGGGTACCACGCCGTATTACTTTATAGGGTCTGCGTTAGCTCACCCAACCTCACCAAACCTCTCAGCCCCAAGAGTGTCCTCCCTTATGTCTCAATCAGCTGTGGGTCTAGATATGGTCAATCCAGGTGGCATCGCAGCCCCTGAACGAATTTTGTAAGAATTTCTCTCTCTTTCACTGTCTTTGTTTCACGGGTTTTTAAAAGTAATTGATTTTTATAATAGGGTTTAGCTGCTTTGCACTGCTGTGTTTATGCCGCTTTACACCCACTTGACTCACTTACAGAGAGATATCAATACATAGGTTTTAAGATTCTTACTAGTCAGATATATTCTTGGGCGGTGAATAGGGGGCGTTGAGTCCAGTTCACTGAGCAAGGAGTAGGTCTTGTCTATTACATATTGGGTTTATGGAACGGTATCTGAGCTAATTTGAAACCCTTGTTTTATGCATCACCCCACCTCACCTTTCCCGTTAAGCAGCCATAGTGTGTTTTCTAAACGTGCGACTCTGTTCTGTTTTGTAATTCAGTTCAAGGGTAGCGGTTTTTACATTCCCTCTGTAAGTGATATCTTATGATAAGTGTCTTTTTCTGTGTGACTTATTTCACTTAGAATCGTCGTACCTAAATCCACTCATCATGCTGCTCCTAGCCTTATGACGTTGATTTCATGGCTGAGTGATATTCCATTGTACATAAGGACCACAACTTCTTTATCCATTCTTCTCTTTCCTGGGATATTTCAGGTGTAACGAAGTGGAGGTTCTTGTCAACAGAGCAGCCCTAAACTTTGGGGTGCCTGTGTCTTGCTGATTTTTAGTTTTCCCAATTTATACGCCCATGAGTGGAAGTGCCCTATGCTCTCTAAGCTGAGTTTTTTAGATGTTTCAGGACACACCGTACACTTCTCCAGAGTGGCTGTTGGCAATTTACAGCCCGCCCATCAGCGTAGCAAGGCTCCCATTTCTCCATGGCCTGTCCTGCATTTCTGGTTTTGACACTTTATTCAGCATGGCCCTTTTGACCGATGGGAAGCGAGACTTCTTTGTAGCGCTGATTTGCCTTTCCAGGTTGCTTGGTTGGCCAAAAAGGGCGTATGCGTTTTTTCCTGAATATATTCAGGAAAAAACGCATACGCCCTTTTTGGCCAAGGGCATCATTGTCGAGGTTTTGCCGCTTTTCCTGTGCTTTAAAGGCGATTCGAATCTACCTCCTGAAATCGGTTTCCTGCAATTCTGCCTTGCTTTCAAATCCTCTTCGTTGCCTTCCCTCCATATATTTGTGGACGAGAGTTATCATTTCTAACTCTGCAGGTTTGTGAATTGCAGTGCCCCTGAGCTCCATTTTTCAACTCGCTTTCTTGGGAGCTGGCCGCAAAAGCGCAGGATTGCTTCAGGCCCTATTCTGGCTCCGGGCGGCAGGCTGAGCCTGTGGTTAATTCTGCTTCCTGATGGGAAAATAGAGTGACCTGTGCCTGTCCCAACACCTAGAGCTAGTCTCTCATTGGTTCCCCCTCTTCCCGTTCATCCTCAGGACAAATTGCAACGTGTTCGGAACAGGAGGTTAAAGGTGCTGATTCTCCAAGGAGGGAGATTGCTAGTAAAGCAGCTGGAATGGCGAACCGGAGCACAAGGAGATGAGAAATGAGGTGCGTTTTAGAAACCTTTCCCGGTCACACGGTGTACCATCTTCTGGGTTTCTCGTGCATGTTTTCGACGTAGGACGATGCCCTTGAACCTGGAGATTTGGGACCCATGGGATGGGTACCACGCCGTATTACTTTACAGGGTCTGCGTTAGCTCACCCAACCTCACCAAACCTCTCAGCCCCAAGAGTGTCCTCCCTTATGTCTCAATCAGCTGTGGGTCTAGATATGGTCAATCCAGGTGGCATCGCAGCCCCTGAACGAATTTTGTAAGAATTTCTCTCTCTTTCACTGTCTTTGTTTCACGGGTTTTTAAAAGTAATTGATTTTTATAACAGGGTTTAGCTGCTTTGCACTGCTGTGTTTATGCCGCTTTACACCCACTTGACTCACTTACAGAGAGATATCAATACATAGGTTTTAAGATTCTTACTAGTCAGATATATTCTTGGGCGGTGAATAGGGGGCGTTGAGTCCAGTTCACTGAGCAAGGAGTAGGTCTTGTCTATTACATATTGGGTTTATGGAACGGTATCTGAGCTAATTTGAAACCCTTGTTTTATGCATCACCCCACCTCACCTTTCCCGTTAAGCAGCCATAGTGTGTTTTCTAAACGTGCGACTCTGTTCTGTTTTGTAATTCAGTTCAAGGGTAGCGGTTTTTACATTCCCTCTGTAAGTGATATCTTATGATAAGTGTCTTTTTCTGTGTGACTTATTTCACTTAGAATCGTCGTACCTAAATCCACTCATCATGCTGCTCCTAGCCTTATGACGTTGATTTCATGGCTGAGTGATATTCCATTGTACATAAGGACCACAACTTCTTTATCCATTCTTCTCTTTCCTGGGATGTTTAAGGTGTAACGAAGTGGAGGTTCTTGTCAACAGAGCAGCCCTAAACTTTGGGGTGCCTGTGTCTTGCTGATTTTTAGTTTTCCCAATTTATACGCCCATGAGTGGAAGTGCCCTATGCTCTCTAAGCTGAGTTTTTTAGATGTTTCAGGACACACCGTACACTTCTCCAGAGTGGCTGTTGGCAATTTACAGCCCGCCCATCAGCGTAGCAAGGCTCCCATTTCTCCATGGCCTGTCCTGCATTTCTGGTTTTGACACTTTATTCAGCATGGCCCTTTTGACCGATGGGAAGCGAGACTTCTTTGTAGCGCTGATTTGCCTTTCCAGGTTGCTTGGTTGGCCAAAAAGGGCGTATGCGTTTTTTCCTGAATATATTCAGGAAAAAACGCATACGCCCTTTTTGGCCAAGGGCATCATTGTCGAGGTTTTGCCGCTTTTCCTGTGCTTTAAAGGCGATTCGAATCTACCTCCTGAAATCGGTTTCCTGCAATTCTGCCTTGCTTTCAAATCCTCTTCGTTGCCTTCCCTCCATATATTTGTGGACGAGAGTTATCATTTCTAACTCTGCAGGTTTGTGAATTGCAGTGCCCCTGAGCTCCATTTTTCAACTCGCTTTCTTGGGAGCTGGCCGCAAAAGCGCAGGATTGCTTCAGGCCCTATTCTGGCTCCGGGCGGCAGGCTGAGCCTGTGGTTAATTCTGCTTCCTGATGGGAAAATAGAGTGACCTCTGCCTGTCCCAACACCTAGAGCTAGTCTCTCATTGGTTCCCCCTCTTCCCGTTCATCCTCAGGACAAATTGCAACGTGTACGGAACAGGAGGTTAAAGGTGCTGATTCTCCAAGGAGGGAGATTGCTAGTAAAGCGGCTGGAATGGCGAACCGGAGCACAAGGAGATGAGAAATGAGGTGCGTTTTAGAAACCTTTCCCGGTCACACGGTGTACCATCTTCTGGGTTTCTCGTGCATGTTTTCGACGTAGGACGATGCCCTTGAACCTGGAGATTTGGGACCCATGGGATGGGTACCACGCCGTATTATTTTAAAGGGTCTGCGTTAGCTCACCCAACCTCACCAAACCTCTCAGCCCCAAGAGTGTCCACCCTTATGTCTCAATCAGCTGTGGGTCTAGATATGGTCAATCCAGGTGGCATCGCAGCCCCTGAACGAATTTTGTAAGAATTTCTCTCTCTTTCACTGTCTTTGTTTCACGGGTTTTTAAAAGTAATTGATTTTTATAACAGGGTTTAGCTGCTTTGCACTGCTGTGTTTATGCCGCTTTACACCCACTTGACTCACTTACAGAGAGATATCAATACATAGGTTTTAAGATTCTTACTAGTCAGATATATTCTTGGGCGGTGAATAGGGGGCGTTGAGTCCAGTTCACTGAGCAAGGAGTAGGTCTGGTCTATTACATATTGGGTTTATGGAACGGTATCTGAGCTAATTTGAAACCCTTGTTTTATGCATCACCCCACCTCACCTTTCCCGTTAAGCAGCCATAGTGTGTTTTCTAAACGTGCGACTCTGTTCTGTTTTGTAATTCAGTTCAAGGGTAGCGGTTTTTACATTCCCTCTGTAAGTGATATCTTATGATAAGTGTCTTTTTCTGTGTGACTTATTTCACTTAGAATCGTCGTACCTAAATCCACTCATCATGCTGCTCCTAGCCTTATGACGTTGATTTCATGGCTGAGTGATAGTCCATTGTACATAAGGATCACAACTTCTTTATCCATTCTTCTCTTTCCTGGGATGTTTCAGGTGTAACGAAGTGGAGGTTCTTGTCAACAGAGCAGCCCTAAACTTTGGGGTGCCTGTGTCTTGCTGATTTTTAGTTTTCCCAATTTATACGCCCATGAGTGGAAGTGCCCTATGCTCTCTAAGCTGAGTTTTTTAGATGTTTCAGGACACACCGTACACTTCTCCAGAGTGGCTGTTGGCAATTTACAGCCCGCCCATCAGCGTAGCAAGGCTCCCATTTCTCCATGGCCTGTCCTGCATTTCTGGTTTTGACACTTTATTCAGCATGGCCCTTTTGACCGATGGGAAGCGAGACTTCTTTGTAGCGCTGATTTGCCTTTCCAGGTTGCTTGGTTGGCCAAAAAGGGCGTATGCGTTTTTTCCTGAATATATTCAGGAAAAAACGCATACGCCCTTTTTGGCCAAGGGCATCATTGTCGAGGTTTTGCCGCTTTTCCTGTGCTTTAAAGGCGATTCGAATCTACCTCCTGAAATCGGTTTCCTGCAATTCTGCCTTGCTTTCAAATCCTCTTCGTAGCCTTCCCTCCATATATTTGTGGACGAGAGTTATCATTTCTAACTCTGCAGGTTTGTGAATTGCAGTGCCCCTGAGCTCCATTTTTCAACTCGCTTTCTTGGGAGCTGGCCGCAAAAGCGCAGGATTGCTTCAGGCCCTATTCTGGCTCCGGGCGGCAGGCTGAGCCTGTGGTTAATTCTGCTTCCTGATGGGAAAATAGAGTGACCTCTGCCTGTCCCAACACCTAGAGCTAGTCTCTCATTGGTTCCCCCTCTTCCCGTTCATCCTCAGGACAAATTGCAACGTGTACGGAACAGGAGGTTAAAGGTGCTGATTCTCCAAGGAGGGAGATTGCTAGTAAAGCGGCTGGAATGGCGAACCGGAGCACAAGGAGATGAGAAATGAGGTGCGTTTTAGAAACCTTTCCCGGTCACACGGTGTACCATCTTCTGGGTTTCTCGTGCATGTTTTCGACGTAGGACGATGCCCTTGAACCTGGAGATTTGGGACCCATGGGATGGGTACCACGCCGTATTACTTTAAAGGGTCTGCGTTAGCTCACCCAACCTCACCAAACCTCTCAGCCCCAAGAGTGTCCACCCTTATGTCTCAATCAGCTGTGGGTCTAGATATGGTCAATCCAGGTGGCATCGCAGCCCCTGAACGAATTTTGTAAGAATTTCTCTCTCTTTCACTGTCTTTGTTTCACGGGTTTTTAAAAGTAATTGATTTTTATAACAGGGTTTAGCTGCTTTGCACTGCTGTGTTTATGCCGCTTTACACCCACTTGACTCACTTACAGAGAGATATCAATACATAGGTTTTAAGATTCTTACTAGTCAGATATATTCTTGGGCGGTGAATAGGGGGCGTTGAGTCCAGTTCACTGAGCAAGGAGTAGGTCTGGTCTATTACATATTGGGTTTATGGAACGGTATCTGAGCTAATTTGAAACCCTTGTTTTATGCATCACCCCACCTCACCTTTCCCGTTAAGCAGCCATAGTGTGTTTTCTAAACGTGCGACTCTGTTCTGTTTTGTAATTCAGTTCAAGGGTAGCGGTTTTTACATTCCCTCTGTAAGTGATATCTTATGATAAGTGTCTTTTTCTGTGTGACTTATTTCACTTAGAATCGTCGTACCTAAATCCACTCATCATGCTGCTCCTAGCCTTATGACGTTGATTTCATGGCTGAGTGATATTCCATTGTACATAAGGACCACAACTTCTTTATCCATTCTTCTCTTTCCTGGGATGTTTAAGGTGTAACGAAGTGGAGGTTCTTGTCAACAGAGCAGCCCTAAACTTTGGGGTGCCTGTGTCTTGCTGATTTTTAGTTTTCCCAATTTATACGCCCATGAGTGGAAGTGCCCTATGCTCTCTAAGCTGAGTTTTTTAGATGTTTCAGGACACACCGTACACTTCTCCAGAGTGGCTGTTGGCAATTTACAGCCCGCCCATCAGCGTAGCAAGGCTCCCATTTCTCCATGGCCTGTCCTGCATTTCTGGTTTTGACACTTTATTCAGCATGGCCCTTTTGACCGATGGGAAGCGAGACTTCTTTGTAGCGCTGATTTGCCTTTCCAGGTTGCTTGGTTGGCCAAAAAGGGCGTATGCGTTTTTTCCTGAATATATTCAGGAAAAAACGCATACGCCCTTTTTGGCCAAGGGCATCATTGTCGAGGTTTTGCCGCTTTTCCTGTGCTTTAAAGGCGATTCGAATCTACCTCCTGAAATCGGTTTCCTGCAATTCTGCCTTGCTTTCAAATCCTCTTCGTTGCCTTCCCTCCATATATTTGTGGACGAGAGTTATCATTTCTAACTCTGCAGGTTTGTGAATTGCAGTGCCCCTGAGCTCCATTTTTCAACTCGCTTTCTTGGGAGCTGGCCGCAAAAGCGCAGGATTGCTTCAGGCCCTATTCTGGCTCCGGGCGGCAGGCTGAGCCTGTGGTTAATTCTGCTTCCTGATGGGAAAATAGAGTGACCTCTGCCTGTCCCAACACCTAGAGCTAGTCTCTCATTGGTTCCCCCTCTTCCCGTTCATCCTCAGGACAAATTGCAACGTGTACGGAACAGGAGGTTAAAGGTGCTGATTCTCCAAGGAGGGAGATTGCTAGTAAAGCGGCTGGAATGGCGAACCGGAGCACAAGGAGATGAGAAATGAGGTGCGTTTTAGAAACCTTTCCCGGTCACACGGTGTACCATCTTCTGGGTTTCTCGTGCATGTTTTCGACGTAGGACGATACCCTTGAACCTGGAGATTTGGGACCCATGGGATGGGTACCACGCCGTATTACTTTAAAGGGTCTGCGTTAGCTCACCCAACCTCACCAAACCTCTCAGCCCCAAGAGTGTCCACCCTTATGTCTCAATCAGCTGTGGGTCTAGATATGGTCAATCCAGGTGGCATCGCAGCCCCTGAACGAATTTTGTAAGAATTTCTCTCTCTTTCACTGTCTTTGTTTCACTGGTTTTTAAAAGTAATTGATTTTTATAATAGGGTTTAGCTGCTTTGCACTGCTGTGTTTATGCCGCTTTACACCCACTTGACTCACTTACAGAGAGATATCAATACATAGGTTTTAAGATTCTTACTAGTCAGATATATTCTTGGGCGGTGAATAGGGGTTGTTGAGTCCAGTTCACTGAGCAAGGAGTAGGTCTTGTCTATTACATATTGGGTTTATGGAACGGTATCTGAGCTAATTTGAAACCCTTGTTTTATGCATCACCCCACCTCACCTTTCCCGTTAAGCAGCCATAGTGTGTTTTCTAAACGTGCGACTCTGTTCTGTTTTGTAATTCAGTTCAAGGGTAGCGGTTTTTACATTCTCTCTGTAAGTGACATCTTATGATAAGTGTCTTTTTCTGTGTGACTTATTTCACTTAGAATCGTCGTACCTAAATCCACTCATCATGCTGCTCCTAGCCTTATGACTTTGATTTCATGGCTGAGTGATATTCCATTGTACATAAGGACCACAACTTCTTTATCCATTCTTCTCTTTCCTGGGATGTTTAAGGTGTAACGAAGTGGAGGTTCTTGTCAACAGAGCAGCCCTACACTTTGGGGTGCCTGTGTCTTGCTGATTTTTAGTTTTCCCAATTTATACGCCCATGAGTGGAAGTGCCCTATGCTCTCTAAGCTGAGTTTTTTAGATGTTTCAGGACACACCGTACACTTCTCCAGAGTGGCTGTTGGCAATTTACAGCCCGCCCATCAGCGTAGCAAGGCTCCCATTTCTCCATGGCCTGTCCTGCATTTCTGGTTTTGACACTTTATTCAGCATGGCCCTTTTGACCGATGGGAAGCGAGACTTCTTTGTAGCGCTGATTTGCCTTTCCAGGTTGCTTGGTTGGCCAAAAAGGGCGTATGCGTTTTTTCCTGAATATATTCAGGAAAAAACGCATACGCCCTTTTTGGCCAAGGGCATCATTGTCGAGGTTTTGCCGCTTTTCCTGTGCTTTAAAGGCAATTCGAATCTACCTCCTGAAATCGGTTTCCTGCAATTCTGCCTTGCTTTCAAATCCTCTTCGTTGCCTTCCCTCCATATATTTGTGGACGAGAGTTATCATTTCTAACTCTGCAGGTTTGTGAATTGCAGTGCCCCTGAGCTCCATTTTTCAACTCGCTTTCTTGGGAGCTGGCCGCAAAAGCGCAGGATTGCTTCAGGCCCTATTCTGGCTCCGGGCGGCAGGCTGAGCCTGTGGTTAATTCTGCTTCCTGATGGGAAAATAGAGTGACCTCTGCCTGTCCCAACACCTAGAGCTAGTCTCTCATTGGTTCCCCCTCTTCCCGTTCATCCTCAGGACAAATTGCAACGTGTACGGAACAGGAGGTTAAAGGTGCTGATTCGCCAAGGAGGGAGATTGCTAGTAAAGCGGCTGGAATGGCGAACCGGAGCACAAGGAGATGAGAAATGAGGTGCGTTTTAGAAACCTTTCCCGGTCACACGGTGTACCATCTTCTGGGTTTCTCGTGCATGTTTTCGACGTAGGAAGATGCCCTTGAACCTGGAGATTTGGGACCCATGGGATGGGTACCACGCCGTATTACTTTAAAGGGTCTGCGTTTGCTCACCCAACCTCACCAAACCTCTCAGCCCCAAGAGTGTCCACCCTTATGTCTCAGTCATCTGTGGGTCTAGATATGGTCAATCCAGGTGGCATCGCAGCCCCTGAACGAATTTTGTAAGAATTTCTCTCTCTTTCACTGTCTTTGTTTCACGGGTTTTTAAAAGTAATTGATTTTTATAATAGGGTTTAGCTGCTTTGCACTGCTGTGTTTATGCCGCTTTACACCCACTTGACTCACTTACAGAGAGATATCAATACATAGGTTTTAAGATTCTTACTAGTCAGATATATTCTTGGGCGGTGAATAGGGGGCGTTGAGTCCAGTTCACTGAGCAAGGAGTAGGTCTTGTCTATTACATATTGTGTTTATGGAACGGTATCTGAGCTAATTTGAAACCCTTGTTTTATGCATCACCCCACCTCACCTTTCCCGTTAAGCAGCCATAGTGTGTTTTCTAAACGTGCGACTCTGTTCTGTTTTGTAATTCAGTTCAAGGGTAGCGGTTTTTACATTCCCTCTATAAGTGATATCGTATGATAAGTGTCTTTTTCTGTGTGACTTATTTCACTTAGAATCGTCGTACCTAAATGCACTCATCATGCTGCTCCTAGCCTTATAACGTTGATTTCACGGCTGAGTGATATTCCATTGTACATAAGGACCACAAATTCTTTATCCATTCTTCTCTTTCCTGGGATATTTAAGGTGTAACGAAGTGGAGGTTCTTGTCAACAGAGCAGCCCTAAACGTTGGGGTGCCTGTGTCTTGCTGATTTTTAGTTTTCCCAATTTATACGCCCATGAGTGGAAGTGCCCTATGCGCTCTAAGCTGAGTTTTTTAGATGTTTCAGGACACACCGTACACTTCTCCAGAGTGGCTGTTGGCAATTTACATGCCGCCCATCAGCGTAGCAAGGCTCCCGTTTCTCCATGGCCTGTCCTGCATTTCTGGTTTTGACACTTTATTCAGCATGGCCCTTTTGACCGATGGAAAGCGAGACTTCTTTGTAGCGCTGATTTGCCTTTCCAGATTGCTTGGTTGGCCAAAAAGGGCGTATGCGTTTTTTCCTGAATATATTCAGGAAAAAACGCATACGCCCTTTTGGGCCAAGGGCATCATTGTCGAGGTTTTGCCGCTTCTCCTGTGCTTTAAAGGCGATTCGAATCTACCTCCTGAAATCTGTTTCCTGCAATTCTGCCTTGATTTCAAATCCTCTTCGTTGCCTTCCCTCAATCTATTTGTGGACGAGAGTTATCATTTCTAACTCTGCAGGTTTGTGAATTGCAGTGCCCCTGAGCTCCATTTTTCAACTCGCTTTCTTGGGAGCTGGCCGCAAAAGCGCAGGATTGCTTCAGGCCCTATTCTGGCTCCGGGCGGCAAGCTGAGCCTGTGGTTAATTCTTCTTCCTGATGGGAAAATAGAGTGAACTCTGCCTGTCCCAACACCTAGAGCTAGTCTCTCATTGGTTCCCCCTCTTCCCGTTCATCCTCAGGACAAATTGCAACCTGTACGGAACAGGAGGTTAAAGGTGCTGATTCTCCAAGGAGGGAGATTGCTAGTAAAGCGGCTGGAATGGCGAACTGGAGTACAAGGAGATGAGAAATGAGGTGTGTTTTAGAAACCTTTCCCGATCACACGGTGTACCATCTTCTGGGTTTCTTATGCATGTTTTCGATGTAGGAAGATGCCCTTGAACCTGGAGATTTGGGACCCATGGGATGGGTACCACGCCGTATTACTTTAAAGGGTCTGCGCTAGCTCATCCAACCTCCCCAAACCTCTCAGCCCCAATAGTGTCCACCCTTATGTCTCAATCAGCTGTGGGTCTAGATATGGTCAATCAAGGTGGCATCACTGCCCCTGAATGAATTTTTTAAGAATTTCTCTCTCTTGCACTGTCTTTGTTTCACGGGTTTTTAAAAGTAATTGATTTTTATAATGGGGTTTAGCTGCTTTTCACTCCTGTGTTTATGCCGCTTTACACACACTTGACTCACTTACAGAGAGATAGCAATACATAGGTTTTAAGATTCTTACTAGTCAAATATATTCTTGGACGGTGAATAGGGGGTGTTGAGTCCAGTTCACTGAGCAAGGACTAGGTCTTGTCTATTACATATTGGGTTTATGGAACGGTATCTGAGCTAATTTGAAACCCTTGTTTTATGCATCACCCCACCTCACCTTTCCCGTTAAGCAGCCATAGTGTGTTTTCTAAACGTGTGACTCTGTTCTGTTTTGTAATTCAGTTCAAGCGTAGCGGTTTTTACATTCCCTCTATAAGTGATATCTTATGATAAGTGTCTTTTTCTGTGTGACTTATTTCACTTAGAATCGTCGTACCTAAATCCGCTCATCATGCTGCTCCTAGCCTTATGACGTTGATTTCATGGCTGAGTGATATTCCATTGTACATAAGAACCACAACTTCTTTATCCATTCTTCTCTTTCCTGGGATATTTAAGGTGTAACGAAGTGGAGGTTCTTGTCAACAGAGCAGCCCTAAACTTTGGGGTGCCTGTGCCTTGCTGATTTTTAGTTTTCTCAATTTATACGCCCATGAGTAGAAGTGCCCTATGCTCTCTAAGCTGAGTTTTTTAGATGTTTCAGGACACACCGTACACTTCTCCAGAGTGGCTGTTGGCCATTTACAGCCCGCCCATCAGCGTAGCAAGGCTCCCATTTCTCCATGGCCTGTCCTGCATTTCTGGTTTTGACACTTTATTCAGCATGGCCCTTTTGAACGATGGGAAGCGAGGCTTCTTTGTAGCACTGATTTGCCTTTCCTGGTTGCTTGGTTGGCCAAAGAGGGCGTATGCGTTTTTTCCTGAATATATTCAGGAAAAAACGTATACGCCCTCTTTGGCCAAGGGCATGATTGTCGAGGATTTGCCGCTTCTCCTGTGCTTTAAAGGCGATTCGAATCTACCTCCTGAAATCTGTTTCCTGCAATTCTGCCTTGCTTTCAAATCCTCTTCGTTGCCTTCCCTCAATATATTCGTGGACGAGAGTTATCATTTCTAACTCTGCAGGTTTGTGAATTGCAGTGCCCCTGAGCTCCATTTTTCAACTCGCTTTCTTGGGAGCTGGCCGCAAAAGCGCAGGATTGCTTCAGGCCCTATTCTGGCTCCGGGCGGCAGGCTGGGCCTGTGGTTAATTCTTCTTCCTGATGGGAAGATAGAGTGACCTGTGCCTGTCCCAACACCTAGAGCTAGTCTCTCATTGGTTCCCCCTCTTCCCGTTCATCTTCAGGACAAACTGCAACCTGTACGGAACAGGAGGTTAAAGGTGCTGATTCGCCAAGGAGGGAGATTGCTAGTAAAGCGGCTGGAATGGCGAACAGGAGCACTAGGAGATGAGAAATGAGGTGCGTTTTAGAAACCTTTCCCGATCACACGGTGTACCATCTTTTCGGTATCTCATGCATGTTTTCGATGTAGGAAGATGCCCTTGAACCTGGAGATTTGGGACCCATGGGATGGGTACCACGCCGTATTACTTTAAAGGGTCTGCGTTAGCTCACCCAACCTCCCCAAACCTCTTAGCCCCAAGAGTGTCCACCCTTATGTCTCAATCAGCTGTGGGTCTAGATATGGTCAATCCAGGTGGCATCACAGCCCCTGAACGAATTTTGTAAGCATTTCTCTCTCTTTCACTGTCTTTGTTTCACGGATTTTTAAAAGTAATTGATTTTTATAATGGGGTTTAGCTGTTTTTCACTGCTGTGTTTATGCCGCTTTACACCCACTAGACTCACTACAGAGAGATATCAATACATAGGTTTTAAGATTCTTACTAGTCAGATATATTCTTGGGCGGTGAATAGGGGGTGTTGAGTCCAGTTCATTGAGCAAGGAGTAGGTCTTGTCTATTACATATTGGGTTTATGGAACGGTATCTGAGCTAATTTGAAACCCTTGCTTTATGCATCACCCCACCTCACCTTTCCCGTTAAGCAGCCATAGTGTGTTTTCTAAACGTGTGACTCTGTTCTGTTTTGTAATTCAGTTCAAGGGTAGCGGTTTTTACATTCCTCTATAAGTGATATCTTATGATAAGAATCTTTTTCTGTGTGACTTATTTCACTTAGAATCGTCGTACCTAAATCCACTCATCATTCTGCTACTAGCCTTATGACGTTGATTTCATGGCTGAGTGATATTCCATTGTACATAAGGACCACAACTTCTTTATCCATTCTTCTCTTTCCTGGGATATTTAAGGTGTAACGAAGTGGAGGTTCTTGTCAACACAGCAGCCCTAAACTTTGGGGTGCCTGTGTCTTGCTGATTTTTAGTTTTCCCAATTTATACGCCCATGAGTTGAAGTGCCCTATGCTCTCTAAGCTGAGTTTTTTAGATGTTTCAGGACACACCGTACACTTCTCCAGAGTGGCTGTTGGCAATTTACATTCCGCCCATCAGCGTAGCAAGGCTCCCATTTCTCCATGGCCTGTCCTGCATTTCTGGTTTTGACACTTTATTCAGCATGGCCCTTTTGACCGATGGGAAGCGAGGCTTCTTTGTAGCGCTGATTTGCCTTTCCAGGTTGCTTTGTTGGCCAAAAAGGGCGTATGCGTTTTTTCCTGAATATATTCAGGAAAAAACGCATACGCCCTTTTGGGCCAAGGGCATCATTGTCGAGGTTTTGCCGCTTCTCCTGTGCTTTAAAGGCGATTCGAATCTACCTCCTGAAATCTGTTTCCTGCAATTCTGCCTTGATTTCAAATCCTCTTCGTTGCCTTCCCTCAATCTATTTGTGGACGAGAGTTATCATTTCTAACTCTGCAGGTTTGTGAATTGCAGTGCCCCTGAGCTCCATTTTTCAACTCGCTTTCTTGGGAGCTGGCCGCAAAAGCGCAGGATTGCTTCAGGCCCTATTCTGGCTCTGGGCGGCAGGCTGAGCCTGTGGTTAATTCTTCTTCCTGATGGGAAAATAGAGTGACCTGTGCCTGTCCCAACACCTAGAGCTAGTCTCTCATTGGCTCTCCCTCTTCCCGTTCATCCTCAGGACAAATTGCAACGTGTACGGAACAGGAGGTTAAAGGTGCTGATTCTCCAAGGAGGGAGATTGCTAGTAAAGCGGCTGGAATGGCGAACCGGAGTACAAGGAGATGAGAAATGAGGTGTGTTTTAGAAACCTTTCCCGATCACACGGTGTACCATCTTCTGGGTTTCTTATGCATGTTTTCGGTGTAGGAAGATGCCCTTGAACCTGGAGATTTGGGACCCATGGGATGGGTACCACGCCGTATTACTTTAAAGGGTCTGCGTTAGCTCACCCAACCTCCCCAAACCTCTTAGCCCCAAGAGTGTCCACCCTTATGTCTCAATCAGCTGTGGGTCTAGATATGGACAATTCAGGTGGCATCACAGCCCCTGAACGAATTTTGTAAGCATTTCTCTCTCTTTCACTGTCTTTGTTTCACGGATTTTTAAAAGTAATTGATTTTTATAATGGGGTTTAGCTGCTTTTCACTGCTGTGTTTATGCCGCTTTACACCCACTTGACTCACTTACAGAGAGATATCAATACATAGGTTTTAAGATTCTTACTAGTCAGATATATTCTTGGGCGGTGAATAGGGGGTGTTGAGTCTAGTTCACTGAGCAAGGAGTAGGTCTTGTCTATTACATATTGGGTTTATGGTACGGTATCTGAGCTAATTTGAAACCCTTGTTTTATGCATCACCCCACCTCACCTTTCCCGTTAAGCAGCCATAGTGTGTTTTCTAAACGTGTGACTCTGTTCTGTTTTGTAATTCAGTTCAAGGGTAGCGGTTTTTACATTCCCTCTATAAGTGATATCTTATGATAAGTGTCTTTTTCTGTGTGACTTATTTCACTTAGAATCGTCGTACCTAAATCCACTCATCATGCTGCTACTAGCCTTATGACGTTGATTTCATGGCTGAGTGATATTCCATTGTACATAAGAACCACAACTTCTTTATCCATTCTTCTCTTTCCTGGGATATTTAAGGTGTAACGAAGTGGAGGTTCTTGTCAACAGAGCAGCCCTAAATTTTCGGGTGCCTGTGTCTTGCTGATTTTTAGTATTCTCAATTTATACGCCCATGAGTGGAAGTGCCCTATGCTCTCTAAGCTGAGTTTTTTAGATGTTTCAGGACACACCGTACACTTCTCCAGAGTGGCTGTTGGCAATTTACAGCCCGCCCATCAGCGTAGCAAGGCTCCCATTTCTCCATGGCCTGTCCTGCATTTCTGGTTTTGACACTTTATTCAGCATGGCCCTTTTGACCGATGGGAAGCGAGGCTTCTTTGTAGCGCTGATTTGCCTTTCCAGGTTGCTTGGTTGGCCAAAAAGGGCGTATGCGTTTTTTCCTGAATATATTCAGGAAAAAACGCATACGCCCTTTTTGGCCAAGGGCATGATTGTCGAGGTTTTGCGGCTTCTCCTGTGATTTAAAGGCGATTCGAATCTACCTCCTGAAATCTGTTTCCTGCAATTCTGCCTTGCTTTCAAATCCTCTTCTTTGCCTTCCCTCAATATATTTGTGGACGAGAGTTATCATTTCTTACTCTGCAGGTTTGTGAATTGCAGTGCCCCTGAGCTCCATTTTTCAACTCGCTTTCTTGGGAGCTGGCCGCAAAAGCGCAGGATTGCTTCAGGCCCTATTCTGGCTCTGGGCGGCAGGCTGAGCCTGTGGTTAATTCTTCTTCCTGATGGGAAAATAGAGTGACCTGTGCCTGTCCCAACACCTAGAGCTAGTCTCTCATTGGCTCCCCCTCTTCCTGTTCATCCTCAGGACAAATTGCAACCTGTACGGAACAGGAGGTTAAAGGTGCTGATTCTCCAAGGAGGGAGATTGCTAGTAAAGCGGCTGGAATGGCGAACCGGAGTACAAGGAGATGAGAAATGAGGTGTGTTTTAGAAACCTTTCCCCATCACACGGTGTACCATCTTCTGGGTTTTTTATGCATGTTTTCGATGTAGGAAGATGCCCTTGAACCTGGAGATTCGGGACCCATGGGATAGGTACCACGCCGTATTACTTTAAAGGGTCTGCGTTAGCTCACCCAACCTCCCCAAACCTCTTAGCCCCAAGAGTGTCCACCCTTATGTCTCAATCATCTGTGGGTCTAGATATGGTCAATCCAGGTGGCATCACAGCCCGTGAATGAATATTGTAAGAATTTCTCTCTCTTTTACTGTCTTTGTTTCACGGGTTTTTAAAAGTAATAGATTTGTATAATGGGGTTTAGCTGCTTTTCACTGCTGTGTTTATGCCGCTTTACACCCACTTGACTCACTTACAGAGAGATATCAATACATAGGTTTTAAGATTCTTACTAGTCAGATTTATTCTTGGGCGGTGAATAGGGGGTGTTGAGTCCAGTTCACTGAGCAAGGAGTAGGTCTTGTCTATTACATATTGGGTTTATGGAACGGTATCTGAGCTAATTTGAAACCCTTGTTTTATGCATCACCCCACCTCACCTTTCCCGTTAAGCAGCCATAGTGTGTTTTCTAAACGTGTGACTCTGTTCTGTTTTGTAATTCAGTTCAAGGGTAGCGGTTTTTACGTTCCCTCTATAAGTGATATCTTATGATAAGTGTCTATTTCTGTGTGACTTATTTCACTTAGAATCGTCGTACCTAAATCCACTCCTCATGCTGCTACTAGCCTTATGACGTTGATTTCATGGCTCAGTGATATTCCATTGTATATAAGGACCACAACTTCTTTATCCATTCTTCTCTTTCCTGGAATATTTAAGGTGTAACGAAGTGGAGGTTCTTCTCAACAGAGGAGCCCTAAACTTTGGGGTGCCTGTGCCTTGCTGATTTTTAGTTTTCCCAATTTATACGCCCATGAGTAGAAGTGCCCTATGCTCTCTAAGCTGAGTTTTTTAGATGTTTCTGGACACACCGTACACCTCTCCAGAGTGGCTGTTGGCAATTGAAATCCCGCCCATCAGCGTAGCAAGGCTCCCATTTCTCCATGGCCTGTCCTGCATTTCTGGTTTTGACACTTTATTCAGCATGGCCCTTTGACCGATGGGAAGCGACACTTCTTTGTAGCGGTGATTTGCCTTTCCAGGTTGCTTGGTTGGCCAAAAAGGGCGTATGCGTTTTTTCCTGAATATATTCAGGAAAAAACGCATACGCCCTTTTTGGCCAAGGGCATCATAGTCGAGGTTTTGCCGCTTTTCCTGTGCTTTAAAGGCGATTCGAATCTACCTCCTGAAATCTGTTTCCTGCAATTCTGCCTTGCTTTCAAATCCTCTTCGTTGCCTTCCCTCAATATATTTTTAGATGAGAGTTATCATTTCTAACTCTGCAGGTTTGTGAATTGCAGTGCCCCTGAGCTCCATTTTTCAACTCGCTTTCTTGGGAGCTGGCCGCAAAAGCGCAGGATTGCTTCAGGCCCTATTATGGCTCTGGGCGGCAGGCTGGGCCTGTGGTTAATTCTTCTTCCAGATGGGAAGTTAGAGTGACCTGTGCCTGTCCCAACACCTAGAGCTAGTCTCTCATTGGTTCCCCCTCTTCCCGTTCATCTTCAGGACAAACTGCAACCTGTACGGAACAGGAGGTTAAAGGTGCTGATTCTCCAAGGAGGGAGATTGCTAGGAAAGCGGCTGGAATGGCGAACCGGAGCACAAGGAGATGAGAAATGAGGGGGGTTTTAGAAACCTTTCCCGATCACACGGTGTACCATCTTCTGGGTTTCTCATGCATGTTTTCGCTGTAGGAAGATGCCCTTAGAACCTGGTGATTTGGGACCCATGGGATGGGTACCACACCGTATTACTTTAAAGGGTCTGCGTTAGCTCACCCAACCTCAACAAACCTCTCAGCCCCAAGAGTGTCCACCCTTATGTCTCAGTCAGCTGTGGGTCTAGATATGGTCAATCCAGGTGGCATCACTGCCCCTGAATGAAGTTTGTAAGAATTTCTCTCTATTACACTGTCTTTGTTTCACGGGTTTTAAAAGTAATTGATTTTTATAATGGGGTTTAGCTGCTTTTCACTGCTGTGTTTATGCCGCTTTACACCCACTTGACTCACTTACAGAGAGATATCAATACATAGGTTTTAAGATTCTTACTAGTCAGATATATTCTTGTGCGGTGAATAGGGGTTGTTGAGTCCAGTTCACTGAGCAAGGAGTAGGTCTTGTCTATTACATATTGGGTTTATGGAACGGTATCTGAGCTAATTTGAAACCCTTGTTTTATGCATCACCCCACCTCACCCTTCCGGTTAAGCAGCCATAGTGTGTTTTCTAAACGTGCGACTCTATTCTGTTTTGTAATTCAGTTCAAGGGTAGCGGTTTTTACATTCCCTCTATAAGTGATATCGTATGATAAGTGTCTTTTTCTCTGTCACTTATTTCACTTAGAATCGTCGTACCTAAATGCACTCATCATGCTGCTCCTAGCCTTATAACGTTGATTTCACGGCTGAGTGATGTTCCATTGTACATAAGGACCACAAATTCTTTATCCATTCTTCTCTTTCCTGGGATATTTAAGGTGTAACGAAGTGGAGGTTCTTGTCAACAGAGCAGCGCTAAACGTTGGGGTGCCTGTGTCTTGCTGATTTTTAGTTTTCCCAATTTATACGCCCATGAGTGGAAGTGCCCTATGCGCTCTAAGCTGAGTTTTTTAGATGTTTCAGGACACACCGTACACTTCTCCAGAGTGGCTGTTGGCAATTTACATGCCGCCCATCAGCGTAGCAAGGGTCCCGTTTCTCCATGGCCTGTCCTGCATTTCTGGTTTTGACACTTTATTCAGCATGGCCCTTTTGACCGATGGAAAGCGAGACTTCTTTGTAGCGCTGATTTGCCTTTCCAGGTTGCTTGGTTGGCCAAAAAGGGCGTATGCGTTTTTTCCTGAATATATTCAGGAAAAAACGCATACGCCCTTTTGGGCCAAGGGCATCATTGTCGAGGTTTTGCCGCTTCTCCTGTGCTTTAAAGGCGATTCGAATCTACCTCCTGAAATCTGTTTCCTGCAATTCTGCCTTGATTTCAAATCCTCTTCGTTGCCTTCCCTCAATCTATTTGTGGACGAGAGTTATCATTTCTAACTCTGCAGGTTTGTGAATTGCAGTGCCCCTGAGCTCCATTTTTCAACTCGCTTTCTTGGGAGCTGGCCGCAAAAGCGCAGGATTGCTTCAGGCCCTATTCTGGCTCCGTGCGGCAGGCTGAGCCTGTGGTTAATTCTTCTTCCTGATGGGAAAATAGAGTGAACTCTGCCTGTCCCAACACCTAGAGCTAGTCTCTCATTGGCTCCCCCTCTTCCCGTTCATCCTCAGGACAAATTGCAACCTGTACGGAACAGGAGGTTAAAGGTGCTGATTCTCCAAGGAGGGAGATTGCTAGTAAAGCGGCTGGAATGGCGAACTGGAGTACAAGGAGATGAGAAATGAGGTGTGTTTTAGAAACCTTTCCCGATCACACGGTGTACCATCTTCTGGGTTTCTTATGCATGTTTTCGATGTAGGAAGATGCCCTTGAACCTGGAGATTTGGGACCCATGGGATGGGTACCACGCCGTAGTACTTTAAAGGGTCTGCGCTAGCTCATCCAACCTCCCCAAACCTCTCAGCCCCAATAGTGTCCACCCTTATGTCTCAATCAGCTGTGGGTCTAGATATGGTCAATCCAGGTGGCATCACTGCCCCTGAATGAATTTTTTAAGAATTTCTCTCTCTTGCACTGTCTTTGTTTCACGGGTTTTTAAAAGTAATTGATTTTTATAATGGGGTTTAGCTGCTTTTCACTCCTGTTTTTATGCCGCTTTACACACACTTGACTCACTTACAGAGAGATAGCAATACATAGGTTTTAAGATTCTTACTAGTCAAATATATTCTTGGACGGTGAATAGGGGGTGTTGAGTCCAGTTCACTGAGCAAGGGGTAGGTCTTGTCTATTACATATTGGGTTTATGGAACGGTATCTGAGCTAATTTGAAACCCTTGTTTTATGCATCACCCCACCTCACCTTTCCCGTTAAGCAGCCATAGTGTGTTTTCTAAACGTGTGACTCTGTTCTGTTTTGTAATTCAGTTCAAGGGTAGCGGTTTTTACATTCCCTCTATAAGTGATATCTTATGATAAGTGTCTTTTTCTGTGTGACTTATTTCACTTAGAATCGTCGTACCTAAATCCACTCATCATGCTGCTACTAGCCTTATGACGTTGATTTCATGGCTGAGTGATATTCCATTGTACATAAGAACCACAACTTCTTTATCCATTCTTCTCTTTCCTGGGATATTTAAGGTGTAACGAAGTGGAGGTTCTTGTCAACAGAGCAGCCCTAAACTTTGGGGTGCCTGTGCCTTGCTGATTTTTAGTTTTCTCAATTTATACGCCCATGAGTAGAAGTGCCCTATGCTCTCTAAGCTGAGTTTTTTAGATGTTTCAGGACACACCGTACACTTCTCCAGAGTGGCTGTTGGCAATTTACAGCCCGCCCATCAGCGTAGCAAGGCTCCCATTTCTCCATGGCCTGTCCTGCATTTCTGGTTTTGACACTTTATTCAGCATGGCCCTTTTGAACGATGGGAAGCGAGGCTTCTTTGTAGCACTGATTTGCCTTTCCTGGTTGCTTGGTTGGCCAAAGAGGGCGTATGCGTTTTTTCCTGAATATATTCAGGAAAAAACGTATACGCCCTCTTTGGCCAAGGGCATGATTGTCGAGGATTTGCCGCTTCTCCTGTGCTTTAAAGGCGATTCGAATCTACCTCCTGAAATCTGTTTCCTGCAATTCTGCCTTGCTTTCAAATCCTCTTCGTTGCCTTCCCTCAATATATTTGTGGACGAGAGTTATCATTTCTAACTCTGCAGGTTTGTGAATTGCAGTGCCCCTGAGCTCCATTTTTCAACTCGCTTTCTTGGGAGCTGGCCGCAAAAGCGCAGGATTGCTTCAGGCCCTATTCTGGCTCCGGGCGGCAGGCTGGGCCTGTGGTTAATTCTTCTTCCTGATGGGAAGATAGAGTGACCTGTGCCTGTCCCAACACCTAGAGCTAGTCTCTCATTGGTTCCCCCTCTTCCCGTTCATCTTCAGGACAAACTGCAACCTGTACGGAACAGGAGGTTAAAGGTGCTGATTCGCCAAGGAGGGAGATTGCTAGTAAAGCGGCTGGAATGGCGAACAGGAGCACAAGGAGATGAGAAATGAGGTGCGTTTTAGAAACCTTTCCCGATCACACGGTGTACCATCTTTTCGGTATCTCATGCATGTTTTCGATGTAGGAAGATGCCCTTGAACCTGGACATTTGGGACCCATGGGATGGGTACCACGCCGTATTACTTTAAAGGGTCTGCGTTAGCTCACCCAGCCTCCCCAAACTTCTTAGCCCCAAGAGTGTCCACCCTTATGTCTCAATCAGCTGTGGGTCTAGATATGGTCAATCCAGGTGGCATCACAGCCCCTGAACGAATTTTGTAAGCATTTCTCTCTCTTTCACTGTCTTTGTTTCACGGATTTTTAAAAGTAATTGATTTTTATAATGGGGTTTAGCTGCTTTTCACTGCTGTGTTTATGCCGCTTTACACCCACTTGACTCACTTACAGAGAGATATCAATACATAGGTTTTAAGATTCTTACTAGTCAGATATATTCTTGGGCGGTGAATAGGGGGTGTTGAGTCTAGTTCACTGAGCAAGGAGTAGGTCTTGTCTATTACATATTGGGTTTATGGTACGGTATCTGAGCTAATTTGAAACCCTTGTTTTATGCATCACCCCACCTCACCTTTCCCGTTAAGCAGCCATAGTGTGTTTTCTAAACGTGTGACTCTGTTCTGTTTTGTAATTCAGTTCAAGGGTAGCGGTTTTTACATTCCCTCTATAAGTGATATCTTATGATAAGTGTCTTTTTCTGTGTGACTTATTTCACTTAGAATCGTCGTACCTAAATCCACTCATCATGCTGCTACTAGCCTTATGACGTTGATTTCATGGCTGAGTGATATTCCATTGTACATAAGAACCACAACTTCTTTATCCATTCTTCTCTTTCCTGGGATTTTTAAGGTGTAACGAAGTGGAGGTTCTTGTCAACAGAGCAGCCCTAAATTTTCGGGTGCCTGTGTCTTGCTGATTTTTAGTATTCTCAATTTATACGCCCATGAGTGGAAGTGCCCTATGCTCTCTAAGCTGAGTTTTTTAGATGTTTCAGGACACACCGTACACTTCTCCAGAGTGGCTGTTGGCAATTTACAGCCCGCCCATCAGCGTAGCAAGGCTCCCATTTCTCCATGGCCTGTCCTGCATTTCTGGTTTTGACACTTTATTCAGCATGGCCCTTTTGACCGATGGGAAGCGAGGCTTCTTTGTAGCGCTGATTTGCCTTTCCAGGTTGCTTGGTTGGCCAAAAAGGGCGTATGCGTTTTTTCCTGAATATATTCAGGAAAAAACGCATACGCCCTTTTTGGCCAAGGGCATGATTGTCGAGGTTTTGCGGCTTCTCCTGTGATTTAAAGGCGATTCGAATCTACCTCCTGAAATCTGTTTCCTGCAATTCTGCCTTGCTTTCAAATCCTCTTCTTTGCCTTCCCTCAATATATTTGTGGACGAGAGTTATCATTTCTTACTCTGCAGGTTTGTGAATTGCAGTGCCCCTGAGCTCCATTTTTCAACTCGCTTTCTTGGGAGCTGGCCGCAAAAGCGCAGGATTGCTTCAGGCCCTATTCTGGCTCCGTGCGGCAGGCTGAGCCTGTGGTTAATTCTTCTTCCTGATGGGAAGTTAGAGTGACCTGTGCCTGTCCCAACACCTAGAGCTAGTCTCTCATTGGCTCCCCCTCTTCCTGTTCATCCTCAGGACAAATTGCAACCTGTACGGAACAGGAGGTTAAAGGTGCTGATTCTCCAAGGAGGGAGATTGCTAGTAAAGCGGCTGGAATGGCGAACCGGAGTACAAGGAGATGAGAAATGAGGTGTGTTTTAGAAACCTTTCCCCATCACACGGTGTACCATCTTCTGGGTTTTTTATGCATGTTTTCGATGTAGGAAGATGCCCTTGAACCTGGAGATTCGGGACCCATGGGATGGGTACCACGCCGTATTACTTTAAAGGGTCTGCGTTAGCTCACCCAACCTCCCCAAACCTCTTAGCCCCAAGAGTGTCCACCCTTATGTCTCAATCATCTGTGGGTCTAGATATGGTCAATCCAGGTGGCATCACAGCCCGTGAATGAATATTGTAAGAATTTCTCTCTCTTTTACTGTCTTTGTTTCACGGGTTTTTAAAAGTAATAGATTTGTATAATGGGGTTTAGCTGCTTTTCACTGCTGTGTTTATGCCGCTTTACACCCACTTGACTCACTTACAGAGAGATATCAATACATAGGTTTTAAGATTCTTACTAGTCAGATTTATTCTTGGGCGGTGAATAGGGGGTGTTGAGTCCAGTTCACTGAGCAAGGAGTAGGTCTTGTCTATTACATATTGGGTTTATGGAACGGTATCTGAGCTAATTTGAAACCCTTGTTTTATGCATCACCCCACCTCACCTTTCCCGTTAAGCAGCCATAGTGTGTTTTCTAAACGTGTGACTCTGTTCTGTTTTGTAATTCAGTTCAAGGGTAGCGGTTTTTACGTTCCCTCTATAAGTGATATCTTATGATAAGTGTCTATTTCTGTGTGACTTATTTCACTTAGAATCGTCGTACCTAAATCCACTCCTCATGCTGCTACTAGCCTTATGACGTTGATTTCATGGCTCAGTGATATTCCATTGTATATAAGGACCACAACTTCTTTATCCATTCTTCTCTTTCCTGGAATATTTAAGGTGTAACGAAGTGGAGGTTCTTCTCAACAGAGGAGCCCTAAACTTTGGGGTGCCTGTGCCTTGCTGATTTTTAGTTTTCCCAATTTATACGCCCATGAGTAGAAGTGCCCTATGCTCTCTAAGCTGAGTTTTTTAGATGTTTCTGGACACACCGTACACCTCTCCAGAGTGGCTGTTGGCAATTGAAATCCCGCCCATCAGCGTAGCAAGGCTCCCATTTCTCCATGGCCTGTCCTGCATTTCTGGTTTTGACACTTTATTCAGCATGGCCCTTTGACCGATGGGAAGCGACACTTCTTTGTAGCGGTGATTTGCCTTTCCAGGTTGCTTGGTTGGCCAAAAAGGGCGTATGCGTTTTTTCCTGAATATATTCAGGAAAAAACGCATACGCCCTTTTTGGCCAAGGGCATCATAGTCGAGGTTTTGCCGCTTTTCCTGTGCTTTAAAGGCGATTCGAATCTACCTCCTGAAATCTGTTTCCTGCAATTCTGCCTTGCTTTCAAATCCTCTTCGTTGCCTTCCCTCAATATATTTTTAGATGAGAGTTATCATTTCTAACTCTGCAGGTTTGTGAATTGCAGTGCCCCTGAGCTCCATTTTTCAACTCGCTTTCTTGGGAGCTGGCCGCAAAAGCGCAGGATTGCTTCAGGCCCTATTATGGCTCTGGGCGGCAGGCTGGGCCTGTGGTTAATTCTTCTTCCAGATGGGAAGTTAGAGTGACCTGTGCCTGTCCCAACACCTAGAGCTAGTCTCTCATTGGTTCCCCCTCTTCCCGTTCATCTTCAGGACAAACTGCAACCTGTACGGAACAGGAGGTTAAAGGTGCTGATTCTCCAAGGAGGGAGATTGCTAGGAAAGCGGCTGGAATGGCGAACCGGAGCACAAGGAGATGAGAAATGAGGGGGGTTTTAGAAACCTTTCCCGATCACACGGTGTACAATCTTCTGGGTTTCTCATGCATGTTTTCGCTGTAGGAAGATGCCCTTAGAACCTGGTGATTTGGGACCCATGGGATGGGTACCACACCGTATTACTTTAAAGGGTCTGCGTTAGCTCACCCAACCTCAACAAACCTCTCAGCCCCAAGAGTGTCCACCCTTATGTCTCAGTCAGCTGTGGGTCTAGATATGGTCAATCCAGGTGGCATCACTGCCCCTGAATGAAGTTTGTAAGAATTTCTCTCTATTACACTGTCTTTGTTTCACGGGTTTTAAAAGTAATTGATTTTTATAATGGGGTTTAGCTGCTTTTCACTGCTGTGTTTATGCCGCTTTACACCCACTTGACTCACTTACAGAGAGATATCAATACATAGGTTTTAAGATTCTTACTAGTCAGATATATTCTTGTGCGGTGAATAGGGGTTGTTGAGTCCAGTTCACTGAGCAAGGAGTAGGTCTTGTCTATTACATATTGGGTTTATGGAACGGTATCTGAGCTAATTTGAAACCCTTGTTTTATGCATCACCCCACCTCACCCTTCCGGTTAAGCAGCCATAGTGTGTTTTCTAAACGTGCGACTCTGTTCTGTTTTGTAATTCAGTTCAAGGGTAGCGGTTTTTACATTCCCTCTATAAGTGATATCGTATGATAAGTGTCTTTTTCTCTGTCACTTATTTCACTTAGAATCGTCGTACCTAAATGCACTCATCATGCTGCTCCTAGCCTTAAGACGTTGATTTCATGGCTGAGTGATATTCCATTGTACATAAGGACCACAACTTCTTTATCCATTCTTCTCTTTCCTGGGATGTTTAAGGTGTAACGAAGTGGAGGTTCTTGTCAACAGAGCAGCCCTAAACGTTGGGGTGCCTGTGTCTTGCTGATTTTTAGTTTTCCCAATTTATACGCCCATGAGTGGAAGTGCCCTATGCGCTCTAAGCTGAGTTTTTTAGATGTTTCAGGACACACCGTACACTTCTCCAGAGTGGCTGTTGGCAATTTACATGCCGCCCATCAGCGTAGCAAGGGTCCCGTTTCTCCATGGCCTGTCCTGCATTTCTGGTTTTGACACTTTATTCAGCATGGCCCTTTTGACCGATGGAAAGCGAGACTTCTTTGTAGCGCTGATTTGCCTTTCCAGGTTGCTTGGTTGGCCAAAAAGGGCGTATGCGTTTTTTCCTGAATATATTCAGGAAAAAACGCATACGCCCTTTTGGGCCAAGGGCATCATTGTCGAGGTTTTGCCGCTTCTCCTGTGCTTTAAAGGCGATTCGAATCTACCTCCTGAAATCTGTTTCCTGCAATTCTGCCTTGATTTCAAATCCTCTTCGTTGCCTTCCCTCAATCTATTTGTGGACGAGAGTTATCATTTCTAACTCTGCAGGTTTGTGAATTGCAGTGCCCCTGAGCTCCATTTTTCAACTCGCTTTCTTGGGAGCTGGCCGCAAAAGCGCAGGATTGCTTCAGGCCCTATTCTGGCTCCGTGCGGCAGGCTGAGCCTGTGGTTAATTCTTCTTCCTGATGGGAAAATAGAGTGAACTCTGCCTGTCCCAACACCTAGAGCTAGTCTCTCATTGGCTCCCACTCTTCCCGTTCATCCTCAGGACAAATTGCAACCTGTACGGAACAGGAGGTTAAAGGTGCTGATTCTCCAAGGAGGGAGATTGCTAGTAAAGCGGCTGGAATGGCGAACCGGAGTACAAGGAGATGAGAAATGAGGTGTGTTTTAGAAACCTTTCCCCATCACACGGTGTACCATCTTCTGGGTTTTTTATGCATGTTTTCGATGTAGGAAGATGCCCTTGAACCTGGAGATTCGGGACCCATGGGATGGGTACCACGCCGTATTACTTTAAAGGGTCTGCGTTAGCTCACCCAACCTCCCCAAACCTCTTAGCCCCAAGAGTGTCCACCCTTATGTCTCAATCATCTGTGGGTCTAGATATGGTCAATCCAGGTGGCATCACAGCCCGTGAATGAATATTGTAAGAATTTCTCTCTCTTTTACTGTCTTTGTTTCACGGGTTTTTAAAAGTAATAGATTTGTATAATGGGGTTTAGCTGCTTTTCACTGCTGTGTTTATGCCGCTTTACACCCACTTGACTCACTTACAGAGAGATATCAATACATAGGTTTTAAGATTCTTACTAGTCAGACATATTCTTGGGCGGTGAATAGGGGGTGTTGAGTCCAGTTCACTGAGCAAGGAGTAGGTCTTGTCTATTACATATTGGGTTTATGGAACGGTATCTGAGCTAATTTGAAACCCTTGTTTTATGCATCACCCCACCTCACCTTTCCCGTTAAGCAGCCATAGTGTGTTTTCTAAACGTGTGACTCTGTTCTGTTTTGTAATTCAGTTCAAGGGTAGCGGTTTTTACGTTCCCTCTATAAGTGATATCTTATGATAAGTGTCTATTTCTGTGTGACTTATTTCACTTAGAATCGTCGTACCTAAATCCACTCCTCATGCTGCTACTAGCCTTATGACGTTGATTTCATGGCTCAGTGATATTCCATTGTATATAAGGACCACAACTTCTTTATCCATTCTTCTCTTTCCTGGAATATTTAAGGTGTAACGAAGTGGAGGTTCTTCTCAACAGAGGAGCCCTAAACTTTGGGGTGCCTGTGCCTTGCTGATTTTTAGTTTTCCCAATTTATACGCCCATGAGTAGAAGTGCCCTATGCTCTCTAAGCTGAGTTTTTTAGATGTTTCTGGACACACCGTACACCTCTCCAGAGTGGCTGTTGGCAATTGAAATCCCGCCCATCAGCGTAGCAAGGCTCCCATTTCTCCATGGCCTGTCCTGCATTTCTGGTTTTGACACTTTATTCAGCATGGCCCTTTGACCGATGGGAAGCGACACTTCTTTGTAGCGCTGATTTGCCTTTCCAGGTTGCTTGGTTGGCCAAAAAGGGCGTATGCGTTTTTTCCTGAATATATTCAGGAAAAAACGCATACGCCCTTTTTGGCCAAGGGCATCATTGTCGAGGTTTTGCCGCTTTTCCTGTGCTTTAAAGGCGATTCGAATCTACCTCCTGAAATCTGTTTCCTGCAATTCTGCCTTGCTTTCAAATTCTCTTCGTTGCCTTCCCTCAATATATATGTGGACGAGAGTTATCATTTCTAACTGTGCAGGTCTGTGAATTGCAGTGCCCCTGAGCTCCATTTCTCAACTCGCTTTCTTGGGAGCTGGCCGCAAAAGCGCAGGATTGCTTCAGGCCCTCTTCTGGCTCCGGGCGGAGGCTGAGCCTGTGGTTAATTCTTCTTCCTGATGGGAAAATAGAGTGACCTGTGCCTGTCCCAACACCTAGAGCTAGTCTCTCATTGGTTCCCCCTCTTCCCGTTCATCCTCAGGACAAATTGCAACCTGTACGGAACAGGAGGTTAAAGGTGCTGATTCTCCAAGGAAGGAGATTGCTAGTAAAGCGGCTGGAATGGCGAACCGGAGCACAAGGAGATGAGAAATGAGGTGCGTTTTAGAAACCTTTCCCGATCACACGGTGTACCATCTTCTGGGTTTCTCATGCATGTTTTCGATGTAGGAAGATGCCCTTGAACCTGGAGATTTGGGACCCATGGGATGGGTACCACGCCGTATTACTTTACAGGGTCTGCGTTAGCTCACCCAACCTCACCAAACCTCTCAGCCCCAAGAGTGTCCACCCTTATGTCTCAATCAGCTGTGGGTCTAGATATGGTCAATCCAGGTGGCATCACAGCCCCTGAACGAATTTTGTAAGAATTTCTCTCTCTTTCACTGTCTTTGGTTCACGGGTTTTTAAAAGTAATTGATTTTTAGAATGGGGTTTAGCTGCTTTGCACTGCTGTGTTTATGCCGCTTTACACCCACTTGACTCACTTACAGAGAGATAGCAATACATAGGTTTTAAGATTCTTACTAGTCAAATATATTCTTGGGCGGTGAATAGGGGGTGTTGAGTCCAGTAAACTGAGCAAGGAGTAGGTCTTGTCTATTACATATTGGGTTTATGGAACGGTATCTGAGCTAATTTGAAACCCTTGTTTTATGCATCACCCCACCTCACCTTTCCCATTTTGCAGCCATAGTGTGTTTTCTAAACGTGCGACTCTGTTCTGTTTTGTAATTCAGTTCAAGGGTAGCGATTTTTACATTCCCTCTATAAGTGATATCTTATGATAAGTGTCTTTTTCTGTGTGACTTATTTCACTTAGAATCGTCGTACCTAAATCCACTCATCATGCTGCTCCTAGCCTTATGACGTTGATTTCATGGCTGAGTGATATTCCATTGTACATAAGGACCACAACTTCTTTATCCATTCTTCTCTTTCCTGGGATGTTTCAGGTGTAACGAAGTGGAGGTTCTTGTCAACAGAGCAGCCCTAAACTTTGGGGTGCCTGTGTCTTGCTGATTTTTAGTTTTCCCAATTTATACGCCCATGAGTGGAAGTGCCCTATGCTCTCTAAGCTGAGTTTTTTAGATGTTTCAGGACACACCGTACACTTCTCCAGAGTGGCTGTTGGCCATTTACAGCCCGCCCATCAGCGTAGCAAGGCTCCCATTTCTCCATGGCCTGTCCTGCATTTCTGGTTTTGACCCTTTATTCAGCATGGCCCTTTTGACCGATGGGAAGCGAGACTTCTTTGTAGCGCTGATTTGCCTTTCCAGGTTGCTTGGTTGGCCAAAAAGGGCGTATGCGTTTTTTCCTGAATATATTCAGGAAAAAACGCATACGCCCTTTTTGGCCAAGGGCATCATTGTCGAGGTTTTGCCGCTTTTCCTGTGCTTTAAAGGCGATTCGAATCTACCTCCTGAAATCTGTTTCCTGCAATTCTGCCTTGCTTTCAAATCCTCTTCGTTGCCTTCCCTCAATATATTTTTAGATGAGAGTTATCATTTCTAAGTCTGCAGGTTTGTGAATTGCAGTGCCCCTGAGCTCCATTTTTCAACTCGCTTTCTTGGGAGCTGGCCGCAAAAGCGCAGGATTGCTTCAGGCCCTATTATGGCTCTGGGCGGCAGGCTGGGCCTGTGGTTAATTCTTCTTCCAGATGGGAAGTTAGAGTGACCTGTGCCTGTCCCAACACCTAGAGCTAGTCTCTCATTGGTTCCCCCTCTTCCCGTTCATCTTCAGGACAAACTGCAACCTGTACGGAACAGGAGGTTAAAGGTGCTGATTCTCCAAGGAGGGAGATTGCTAGTAAAGCGGCTGGAATGGCGAACCGGAGCACAAGGAGATGAGAAATGAGGGGGGTTTTAGAAACCTTTCCCGATCACACGGTGTACCATCTTCTGGGTTTCTCATGCATGTTTTCGCTGTAGGAAGATGCCCTTAGAACCTGGTGATTTGGGACCCATGGGATGGGTACCACACCGTATTACTTTAAAGGGTCTGCGTTAGCTCACCCAACCTCAACAAACCTCTCAGCCCCAAGAGTGTCCACCCTTATGTCTCAGTCAGCTGTGGGTCTAGATATGGTCAATCCAGGTGGCATCACTGCCCCTGAATGAAGTTTGTAAGAATTTCTCTCTATTTCACTGTCTTTGTTTCACGGGTTTTAAAAGTAATTGATTTTTATAATGGGGTTTAGCTGCTTTTCACTGCTGTGTTTATGCCGCTTTACACCCACTTGACTCACTTACAGAGAGATATCAATACATAGGTTTTAAGATTCTTACTAGTCAGATATACTCTTGTGCGGTGAATAGGGGGTGTTGAGTCCAGTTCACTGAGCAAGGAGTAGGTCTTGTCTATTACATATTGGGTTTATGGAACGGTATCTGAGCTAATTTGAAACCCTTGTTTTATGCATCACCCCACCTCACCTTTCCCGTTAAGCAGCCATAGTGTGTTTTCTAAACGTGCGACTCTGTTCTGTTTTGTAATTCAGTTCAAGGGTAGCGGTTTTTACATTCCCTCTATAAGTGATATCGTATGATAAGTGTCTTTTTCTCTGTCACTTATTTCACTTAGAATCGTCGTACCTAAATGCACTCATCATGCTGCTCCTAGCCTTATAACGTTGATTTCACGGCTGAGTGATATTCCATTGTACATAAGGACCACAAATTCTTTATCCATTCTTCTCTTTCCTGGGATATTTAAGGTGTAACGAAGTGGAGGTTCTTGTCAACAGAGCAGCCCTAAACGTTGGGGTGCCTGTGTCTTGCTGATTTTTAGTTTTCCCAATTTATACGCCCATGAGTGGAAGTGCCCTATGCGCTCTAAGCTGAGTTTTTTAGATGTTTCAGGACACACCGTACACTTCTCCAGAGTGGCTGTTGGCAATTTACAGCCCGCCCATCAGCGTAGCAAGGCTCCCATTTCTCCATGGCCTGTCCTGCATTTCTGGTTTTGACACTTTATTCAGCATGGCCCTTTTGAACGATGGGAAGCGAGGCTTCTTTGTAGCACTGATTTGCCTTTCCTGGTTGCTTGGTTGGCCAAAGAGGGCGTATGCGTTTTTTCCTGAATATATTCAGGAAAAAACGTATACGCCCTCTTTGGCCAAGGGCATGATTGTCGAGGATTTGCCGCTTCTCCTGTGCTTTAAAGGCGATTCGAATCTACCTCCTGAAATCTGTTTCCTGCAATTCTGCCTTTCTTTCAAATCCTCTTCGTTGCCGTCCCTCAATATATTCGTGGACGAGAGTTATCATTTCTAACTCTGCAGGTTTGTGAATTGCAGTGCCCCTGAGCTCCATTTTTCAACTCGCTTTCTTGGGAGCTGGCCGCAAAAGCGCAGGATTGCTTCAGGCCCTATTCTGGCTCCGGGCGGCAGGCTGGGCCTGTGGTTAATTCTTCTTCCTGATGGGAAGATAGAGTGACCTGTGCCTGTCCCAACACCTAGAGCTAGTCTCTCATTGGTTCCCCCTCTTCCCGTTCATCTTCAGGACAAACTGCAACCTGTACGGAACAGGAGGTTAAAGGTGCTGATTCGCCAAGGAGGGAGATTGCTAGTAAAGCGGCTGGAATGGCGAACAGGAGCACAAGGAGATGAGAAATGAGGTGCGTTTTAGAAACCTTTCCCGATCACACGGTGTACCATCTTTTCGGTATCTCATGCATGTTTTCGATGTAGGAAGATGCCCTTGAACCTGGACATTTGGGACCCATGGGATGGGTACCACGCCGTATTACTTTAAAGGGTCTGCGTTAGCTCACCCAGCCTCCCCAAACTTCTTAGCCCCAAGAGTGTCCACCCTTATGTCTCAATCAGCTGTGGGTCTAGATATGGTCAATCCAGGTGGCATCACAGCCCCTGAACGAATTTTGTAAGCATTTCTCTCTCTTTCACTGTCTTTGTTTCACGGATTTTTAAAAGTAATTGATTTTTATAATGGGGTTTAGCTGTTTTTCACTGCTGTGTTTATGCCGCTTTACACCCACTAGACTCACTACAGAGAGATATCAATACATAGGTTTTAAGATTTTTACTAGTCAGATATATTCTTGGGCGGTGAATAGGGGGTGTTGAGTCCAGTTCATTGAGCAAGGAGTAGGTCTTGTCTATTACATATTGGGTTTATGGAACGGTATCTGAGCTAATTTGAAACCCTTGCTTTATGCATCACCCCACCTCACCTTTCCCGTTAAGCAGCCATAGTGTGTTTTCTAAACGTGTGACTCTGTTCTGTTTTGTAATTCAGTTCAAGGGTAGCGGTTTTTACATTCCTCTATAAGTGATATCTTATGATAAGAGTCTTTTTCTGTGTGACTTATTTCACTTAGAATCGTCGTACCTAAATCCACTCATCATTCTGCTACTAGCCTTATGACGTTGATTTCATGGCTGAGTGATATTCCATTGTACATAAGGACCACAACTTCTTTATCCATTCTTCTCTTTCCTGGGATATTTCAGGTGTAACGAAGTGGAGGTTCTTGTCAACAGAGCAGCCCTAAACTTTGGGGTGCCTGTGTCTTGCTGATTTTTAGTTTTCCCAATTTATACGCCCATGAGTTGAAGTGCCCTATGCTCTCTAAGCTGAGTTTTTTAGATGTTTCAGGACACACCGTACACTTCTCCAGAGTGGCTGTTGGCAATTTACATTCCGCCCATCAGCGTAGCAAGGCTCCCATTTCTCCATGGCCTGTCCTGCATTTCTGGTTTTGACACTTTATTCAGCATGGCCCTTTTGACCGATGGGAAGCGAGGCTTCTTTGTAGCGCTGATTTGCCTTTCCAGGTTGCTTTTTTGGCCAAAAAGGGCGTATGCGTTTTTTCCTGAATATATTCAGGAAAAAACGCATACGCCCTTTTTGGCCAAGGGCATGATTGTCGAGGTTTTGCCGCTTCTCCTGTGCTTTAAAGGCGATTCGAATCTACCTCCTGAAATCTGTTTCCTGCAATTCTGCCTTTCTTTCAAATCCTCTTCGTTGCCTTCCCTCAATATATTTGTGGACGAGAGTTATCATTTCTTACTCTGCAGGTTTGTGAATTGCAGTGCCCCTGAGCTCCATTTTTCAACTCGCTTTCTTGGGAGCTGGCCGCAAAAGCGCAGGATTGCTTCAGGCCCTATTCTGGCTCCGGGCGGCAGGCTGAGCCTGTGGTTAATTCTTCTTCCTGATGGGAAAATAGAGTGACCTGTGCCTGTCCCAACACCTAGAGCTAGTCTCTCATTGGCTCCCCCTCTTCCCGTTCATCCTCAGGACAAATTGCAACGTGTACGGAACAGGAGGTTAAAGGTGCTGATTCTCCAAGGAGGGAGATTGCTAGTAAAGCGGCTGGAATGGCGAACCGGAGTACAAGGAGATGAAAAATGAGGTGTGTTTTAGAAACCTTTCCCCATCACACGATGTACCATCTTCTGGGTTTCTTATGCATGTTTTCGATGTAGGAAGATGCCCTTGAACCTGGAGATTTGGGACCCATGGGATGGGTACCTCGCCGTATTACTTTAAAGGGTCTGCGTTTGCTCACCCAACCTCACCAAACCTCTCAGCCCCAAGAGTGTCCACCCTAATGTCTCAATCAGCTGTGGGTCTAGATTTGGTCAATCCAGGTGGCATCACAGACCCTGAACGAATTTTGTAAGAACTTCTCTCTCTTTCACTGTCTTTGTTTCACGGGTTTTTAAAAGTAATTGATTTTTATAATGGGGTTTAGCTGCTTTTCACTCCTGTGTTTATGCCACTTTACACACACTTGACTCACTTACAGAGAGATATCAATTCATAGGTTTTAAGATTCTTACTAGTCAGATATATTATTTGGCAGTGAATAGGGGGTGTTGAGTCCAGTTCACTGAGCAAGGAGTAGGTCTTGTCTATTACATAGTGGGTTTATGGAACGGTATCTGAGCTAATTTGAAACCCTTGTTTTATGCATCACCCCACCTCACCTTTCCCGTTAAGCAGCCATAGTGTGTTTTCTAAACGTGTGACTCTGTTCTGTTTTGTAATTCAGTTCAAGGGTAGCGGTTTTTACATTCCCTCTATAAGTGATATCTTATGATAAGTGTCTTTTTCTGTGTGACTTATTTCACTTAGAATCGTCGTACCTAAATCCACTCATCATGCTGCTACTAGCCTTATGACGTTGATTTCATGGCTGAGTGATATTCCATTGTACATAAGAACCACAACTTCTTTATCCATTCTTCTCTTTCCTGGGATATTTAAGGTGTAACGAAGTGGAGGTTCTTGTCAACAGAGCAGCCCTAAGTTTTGGGGTGCCTGTGTCTTGCTGATTTTTAGTTTTCTCAATTTATACGCCCATGAGTGGAAGTGCCCTATGCTCTCTAAGCTGAGTTTTTTAGATGTTTCAGGACACACCGTACACTTCTCCAGAGTGGCTGTTGGCAATTTACCGCCCGCCCATCAGCGTGGCAAGGCTCCCATTTCTCCATGGCCTGTCCTGCATTTCTGGTTTTGACACTTTATTCAGCATGGCCCTTTTGAACGATGGGAAGCGAGGCTTCTTTGTAGCACTGATTTCCCTTTCCAGGTTGCTTGGTTGGCCAAAGAGGGCGTATGCGTTTTTTCCTGAATATATTCAGGAAAAAACGTATACGCCCTCTTTGGCCAAGGGCATGATTGTCGAGGATTTGCCGCTTCTCCTGTGCTTTAAAGGCGATTCGAATCTACCTCCTGAAATCTGTTTCCTGCAATTCTGCCTTGCTTTCAAATCCTCTTCGTTGCCTTCCCTCAATATATTCGTGGACGAGAGTTATCATTTCTAACTCTGCAGGTTTGTGAATTGCAGTGCCCCTGAGCTCCATTTTTCAACTCGCTTTCTTGGGAGCTGGCCGCAAAAGCGCAGGATTGCTTCAGGCCCTATTCTGGCTCCGGGCGGCAGGCTGGGCCTGTGGTTAATTCTTCTTCCTGATGGGAAGATAGAGTGACCTGTGCCTGTCCCAACACCTAGAGCTAGTCTCTCATTGGTTCCCCCTCTTCCCGTTCATCTTCAGGACAAACTGCAACCTGTACGGAACAGGAGGTTAAAGGTGCTGATTCGCCAAGGAGGGAGATTGCTAGTAAAGCGGCTGGAATGGCGAACAGGAGCACAAGGAGATGAGAAATGAGGTGCGTTTTAGAAACCTTTCCCGATCACACGGTGTACCATCTTTTCGGTATCTCATGCATGTTTTCGATGTAGGAAGATGCCCTTGAACCTGGAGATTTGGGACCCATGGGATGGGTACCACGCCGTATTACTTTAAAGGGTCTGCGTTAGCTCACCCAACCTCCCCAAACTTCTTAGCCCCAAGAGTGTCCACCCTTATGTCTCAATCAGCTGTGGGTCTAGATATGGTCAATCCAGGTGGCATCACAGCCCCTGAACGAATTTTGTAAGCATTTCTCTCTCTTTCACTGTCTTTGTTTCACGGATTTTTAAAAGTAATTGATTTTTATAATGGGGTTTAGCTGTTTTTCACTGCTGTGTTTATGCCGCTTTACACCCACTAGACTCACTACAGAGAGATATCAATACATAGGTTTTAAGATTCTTACTAGTCAGATATATTCTTGGGCGGTGAATAGGGGGTGTTGAGTCCAGTTCATTGAGCAAGGAGTAGGTCTTGTCTATTACATATTGGGTTTATGGAACGGTATCTGAGCTAATTTGAAACCCTTGCTTTATGCATCACCCCACCTCACCTTTCCCGTTAAGCAGCCATAGTGTGTTTTCTAAACGTGTGACTCTGTTCTGTTTTGTAATTCAGTTCAAGGGTAGCGGTTTTTACATTCCTCTATAAGTGATATCTTATGATAAGAGTCTTTTTCTGTGTGACTTATTTCACTTAGAATCGTCGTACCTAAATCCACTCATCATTCTGCTACTAGCCTTATGACGTTGATTTCATGGCTGAGTGATATTCCATTGTACATAAGGACCACAACTTCTTTATCCATTCTTCTCTTTCCTGGGATATTTAAGGTGTAACGAAGTGGAGGTTCTTGTCAACAGAGCAGCCCTAAACTTTGGGGTGCCTGTGTCTTGCTGATTTTTAGTTTTCCCAATTTATACGCCCATGAGTTGAAGTGCCCTATGCTCTCTAAGCTGAGTTTTTTAGATGTTTCAGGACACACCGTACACTTCTCCAGAGTGGCTGTTGGCAATTTACAGCCCGCCCATCAGCGTAGCAAGGCTCCCATTTCTCCATGGCCTGTCCTGCATTTCTGGTTTTGACACTTTATTCAGCATGGCCCTTTTGACCGATGGGAAGCGAGGCTTCTTTGTAGCGCTGATTTGCCTTTCCAGGTTGCTTTTTTGGCCAAAAAGGGCGTATGCGTTTTTTCCTGAATATATTCAGGAAAAAACGCATACGCCCTTTTTGGCCAAGGGCATGATTGTCGAGGTTTTGCCGCTTCTCCTGTGCTTTAAAGGCGATTCGAATCTACCTCCTGAAATCTGTTTCCTGCAATTCTGCCTTTCTTTCAAATCCTCTTCGTTGCCTTCCCTCAATATATTTGTGGACGAGAGTTATCATTTCTTACTCTGCAGGTTTGTGAATTGCAGTGCCCCTGAGCTCCATTTTTCAACTCGCTTTCTTGGGAGCTGGCCGCAAAAGCGCAGGATTGCTTCAGGCCCTATTCTGGCTCCGGGCGGCAGGCTGAGCCTGTGGTTAATTCTTCTTCCTGATGGGAAAATAGAGTGACCTGTGCCTGTCCCAACACCTAGAGCTAGTCTCTCATTGGCTCCCCCTCTTCCCGTTCATCCTCAGGACAAATTGCAACGTGTACGGAACAGGAGGTTAAAGGTGCTGATTCTCCAAGGAGGGAGATTGCTAGTAAAGCGGCTGGAATGGCGAACCGGAGTACAAGGAGATGAAAAATGAGGTGTGTTTTAGAAACCTTTCCCCATCACACGATGTACCATCTTCTGGGTTTCTTATGCATGTTTTCGATGTAGGAAGATGCCCTTGAACCTGGAGATTTGGGACCCATGGGATGGGTACCTCGCCGTATTACTTTAAAGGGTCTGCGTTTGCTCACCCAACCTCACCAAACCTCTCAGCCCCAAGAGTGTCCACCCTAATGTCTCAATCAGCTGTGGGTCTAGATTTGGTCAATCCAGGTGGCATCACAGACCCTGAACGAATTTTGTAAGAACTTCTCTCTCTTTCACTGTCTTTGTTTCACGGGTTTTTAAAAGTAATTGATTTTTATAATGGGGTTTAGCTGCTTTTCACTCCTGTGTTTATGCCACTTTACACACACTTGACTCACTTACAGAGAGATATCAATTCATAGGTTTTAAGATTCTTACTAGTCAGATATATTATTTGGCAGTGAATAGGGGGTGTTGAGTCCAGTTCACTGAGCAAGGAGTAGGTCTTGTCTATTACATATTGGGTTTATGGAACGGTATCTGAGCTAATTTGAAACCCTTGTTTTATGCATCACCCCACCTCACCTTTCCCGTTAAGCAGCCATAGTGTGTTTTCTAAACGTGTGACTCTGTTCTGTTTTGTAATTCAGTTCAAGGGTAGCGGTTTTTACATTCCCTCTATAAGTGATATCTTATGATAAGTGTCTTTTTCTGTGTGACTTATTTCACTTAGAATCGTCGTACCTAAATCCACTCATCATGCTGCTACTAGCCTTATGACGTTGATTTCATGGCTGAGTGATATTCCATTGTACATAAGAACCACAACTTCTTTATCCATTCTTCTCTTTCCTGGGATATTTAAGGTGTAACGAAGTGGAGGTTCTTGTCAACAGAGCAGCCCTAAGTTTTGGGGTGCCTGTGTCTTGCTGATTTTTAGTTTTCTCAATTTATACGCCCATGAGTGGAAGTGCCCTATGCTCTCTAAGCTGAGTTTTTTAGATGTTTCAGGACACACCGTACACTTCTCCAGAGTGGCTGTTGGCAATTTACCGCCCGCCCATCAGCGTGGCAAGGCTCCCATTTCTCCATGGCCTGTCCTGCATTTCTGGTTTTGACACTTTATTCAGCATGGCCCTTTTGAACGATGGGAAGCGAGGCTTCTTTGTAGCACTGATTTCCCTTTCCAGGTTGCTTGGTTGGCCAAAGAGGGCGTATGCGTTTTTTCCTGAATATATTCAGGAAAAAACGTATACGCCCTCTTTGGCCAAGGGCATGATTGTCGAGGATTTGCCGCTTCTCCTGTGCTTTAAAGGCGATTCGAATCTACCTCCTGAAATCTGTTTCCTGCAATTCTGCCTTGCTTTCAAATCCTCTTCGTTGCCTTCCCTCAATATATTCGTGGACGAGAGTTATCATTTCTAACTCTGCAGGTTTGTGAATTGCAGTGCCCCTGAGCTCCATTTTTCAACTCGCTTTCTTGGGAGCTGGCCGCAAAAGCGCAGGATTGCTTCAGGCCCTATTCTGGCTCCGGGCGGCAGGCTGGGCCTGTGGTTAATTCTTCTTCCTGATGGGAAGATAGAGTGACCTGTGCCTGTCCCAACACCTAGAGCTAGTCTCTCATTGGTTCCCCCTCTTCCCGTTCATCTTCAGGACAAACTGCAACCTGTACGGAACAGGAGGTTAAAGGTGCTGATTCGCCAAGGAGGGAGATTGCTAGTAAAGCGGCTGGAATGGCGAACAGGAGCACAAGGAGATGAGAAATGAGGTGCGTTTTAGAAACCTTTCCCGATCACACGGTGTACCATCTTTTCGGTATCTCATGCATGTTTTCGATGTAGGAAGATGCCCTTGAACCTGGACATTTGGGACCCATGGGATGGGTACCACGCCGTATTACTTTAAAGGGTCTGCGTTAGCTCACCCAACCTCCCCAAACTTCTTAGCCCCAAGAGTGTCCACCCTTATGTCTCAATCAGCTGTGGGTCTAGATATGGTCAATCCAGGTGGCATCACAGCCCCTGAACGAATTTTGTAAGCATTTCTCTCTCTTTCACTGTCTTTGTTTCACGGATTTTTAAAAGTAATTGATTTTTATAATGGGGTTTAGCTGTTTTTCACTGCTGTGTTTATGCCGCTTTACACCCACTAGACTCACTACAGAGAGATATCAATACATAGGTTTTAAGATTCTTACTAGTCAGATATATTCTTGGGCGGTGAATAGGGGGTGTTGAGTCCAGTTCATTGAGCAAGGAGTAGGTCTTGTCTATTACATATTGGGTTTATGGAACGGTATCTGAGCTAATTTGAAACCCTTGCTTTATGCATCACCCCACCTCACCTTTCCCGTTAAGCAGCCATAGTGTGTTTTCTAAACGTGTGACTCTGTTCTGTTTTGTAATTCAGTTCAAGGGTAGCGGTTTTTACATTCCTCTATAAGTGATATCTTATGATAAGAGTCTTTTTCTGTGTGACTTATTTCACTTAGAATCGTCGTACCTAAATCCACTCATCATTCTGCTACTAGCCTTATGACGTTGATTTCATGGCTGAGTGATATTCCATTGTACATAAGGACCACAACTTCTTTATCCATTCTTCTCTTTCCTGGGATATTTAAGGTGTAACGAAGTGGAGGTTCTTGTCAACAGAGCAGCCCTAAACTTTGGGGTGCCTATGTCTTGCTGATTTTTAGTTTTCCCAATTTATACGCCCATGAGTTGAAGTGCCCTATGCTCTCTAAGCTGAGTTTTTTAGATGTTTCAGGACACACCGTACACTTCTCCAGAGTGGCTGTTGGCAATTTACAGCCCGCCCATCAGCGTAGCAAGGCTCCCATTTCTCCATGGCCTGTCCTGCATTTCTGGTTTTGACACTTTATTCAGCATGGCCCTTTTGACCGATGGGAAGCGAGGCTTCTTTGTAGCGCTGATTTGCCTTTCCAGGTTGCTTTGTTGGCCAAAAAGGGCGTATGCGTTTTTTCCTGAATATATTCAGGAAAAAACGCATACGCCCTTTTTGGCCAAGGGCATGATTGTCGAGGTTTTGCCGCTTCTCCTGTGCTTTAAAGGCGATTCGAATCTACCTCCTGAAATCTGTTTCCTGCAATTCTGCCTTTCTTTCAAATCCTCTTCGTTGCCTTCCCTCAATATATTTGTGGACGAGAGTTATCATTTCTTACTCTGCAGGTTTGTGAATTGCAGTGCCCCTGAGCTCCATTTTTCAACTGGCTTTCTTGGGAGCTGGCCGCAAAAGCGCAGGATTGCTTCAGGCCCTATTCTGGCTCCGGGCGGCAGGCTGAGCCTGTGGTTAATTCTTCTTCCTGATGGGAAAATAGAGTGACCTGTGCCTGTCCCAAAACCTAGAGCTAGTCTCTCATTGGCTCCCCCTCTTCCCGTTCATCCTCAGGACAAATTGCAACCTGTACGGAACAGGAGGTTAAAGGTGCTGATTCTCCAAGGAGGGAGATTGCTAGTAAAGCGGCTGGAATGGCGAACCGGAGTACAAGGAGATGAAAAATGAGGTGTGTTTTAGAAACCTTTCCCCATCACACGATGTACCATCTTCTGGGTTTCTTATGCATGTTTTCGATGTAGGAAGATGCCCTTGAACCTGGAGATTTGGGACCCATGGGATGGGTACCTCGCCGTATTACTTTAAAGGGTCTGCGTTTGCTCACCCAACCTCACCAAAACTTTCAGCCCCAAGAGTGTCCACCCTAATGTCTCAATCAGCTGTGGGTCTAGATTTGGTCAATCCAGGTGGCATCACAGACCCTGAACGAATTTTGTAAGAACTTCTCTCTCTTTCACTGTCTTTGTTTCACGGGTTTTTAAAAGTAATTGACTTTTATAATGGGGTTTAGCTGCTTTTCACTCCTGTGTTTATGCCACTTTACACACACTTGACTCACTTACAGAGAGATATCAATTCATAGGTTTTAAGATTCTTACTAGTCAGATATATTATTTGGCAGTGAATAGGGGGTGTTGAGTCCAGTTCACTGAGCAAGGAGTAGGTCTTCTCTATTACATAGTGGGTTTATGGAACGGTATCTGAGCTAATTTGAAACCCTTGTTTTATGCATCACCCCACCTCACCTTTCCCGTTAAGCAGCCATAGTGTGTTTTCTAAACGTGTGACTCTGTTCTGTTTTGTAATTCAGTTCAAGGGTAGCGGTTTTTACATTCCCTCTATAAGTGATATCTTATGATAAGTGTCTTTTTCTGTGTGACTTATTTCACTTAGAATCGTCGTACCTAAATCCACTCATCATGCTGCTACTAGCCTTATGACGTTGATTTCATGGCTGAGTGATATTCCATTGTACATAAGAACCACAACTTCTTTATCCATTCTTCTGTTTCCTGGGATATTTAAGGTGTAACGAAGTGGAGGTTCTTGTCAACAGAGCAGCCCTAAGTTTTGGGGTGCCTGTGTCTTGCTGATTTTTAGTTTTCTCAATTTATACGCCCATGAGTGGAAGTGCCCTATGCTCTCTAAGCTGAGTTTTTTAGATGTTTCAGGACACACCGTACACTTCTCCAGAGTGGCTGTTGGCAATTTACCGCCCGCCCATCAGCGTGGCAAGGCTCCCATTTCTCAATGGCCTGTCCTGCATTTCTGGTTTTGACACTTTATTCAGCATGGCCCTTTTGAACGATGGGAAGCGAGGCTTCTTTGTAGCACTGATTTCCCTTTCCAGGTTGCTTGGTTGGCCAAAGAGGGCGTATGCGTTTTTTCCTGAATATATTCAGGAAAAAACGTATACGCCCTCTTTGGCCAAGGGCATGATTGTCGAGGATTTGCCGCTTCTCCTGTGCTTTAAAGGCGATTCGAATCTACCTCCTGAAATCTGTTTCCTGCAATTCTGCCTTGCTTTCAAATCCTCTTCGTTGCCTTCCCTCAATATATTTGTGGACGAGAGTTATCATTTCTAACTCTGCAGGTTTTTGAATTGCAGTGCCCCTGAGCTCCATTTTTCAACTCGCTTTCTTGGGAGCTGGCCGCAAAAGCGCAGGATTGCTTCAGGCCCTATTCTGGCTCCGGGCGGCAGGCTGGGCCTGTGGTTAATTCTTCTTCCTGATGGGAAGATAGAGTGACCTGTGCCTGTCCCAACACCTAGAGCTAGTCTCTCATTGGTTCCCCCTCTTCCCGTTCATCTTCAGGACAAACTGCAACCTGTACGGAACAGGAGGTTAAAGGTGCTGATTCGCCAAGGAGGGAGATTGCTAGTAAAGCGGCTGGAATGGCGAACAGGAGCACAAGGAGATGAGAAATGAGGTGCGTTTTAGAAACCTTTCCCGATCACACGGTGTACCATCTTTTCGGTATCTCATGCATGTTTTCGATGTAGGAAGATGCCCTTGAACCTGGACATTTGGGACCCATGGGATGGGTACCACGCCGTATTACTTTAAAGGGTCTGCGTTAGCTCACCCAACCTCCCCAAACCTCTTAGCCCCAAGAGTGTCCACCCTTATGTCTCAATCAGCTGTGGGTCTAGATATGGTCAATCCATGTGTCATCACAGCCCCTGAACGAATTTTGTAAGCATTTCTCTCTCTTTCACTGTCTTTGTTTCACGGATTTTTAAAAGTAATTGATTTTTATAATGGGGTTTAGCTGCTTTTCACTGGTGTGTTTATGCCGCTTTACACCCACTAGACTCACTACAGAGAGATATCAATACATAGGTTTTAAGATTCTTACTAGTCAGATATATTCTTGGGCGGTGAATAGGGGGTGTTGAGTCCAGTTCATTGAGCAAGGAGTAGGTCTTGTCTATTACATATTGGGTTTATGGAACGGTATCTGAGCTAATTTGAAACCCTTGCTTTATGCATCACCCCACCTCACCTTTCCCGTTAAGCAGCCATAGTGTGTTTTCTAAACGTGTGACTCTGTTCTGTTTTGTAATTCAGTTCAAGGGTAGCGGTTTTTACATTCCTCTATAAGTGATATCTTATGATAAGTGTCTTTTTCTGTGTGACTTATTTCACTTAGAATCGTCGTACCTAAATCCACTCATCATGCTGCTACTAGCCTTATGACGTTGATTTCATGGCTGAGTGATATTCCATTGTACATAAGGACCACAACTTCTTTATCCATTCTTCTCTTTCCTGGGATATTTCAGGTGTAACGAAGTGGAGGTTCTTGTCAACAGAGCAGCCCTAAACTTTGGGGTGCCTGTGTCTTGCTGATTTTTAGTTTTCCCAATTTATACGACCATGAGTGGAAGTGCCCTATGCTCTCTAAGCTGAGTTTTTTAGATGTTTCAGGACACACCGTACACTTCTCCAGAGTGGCTGTTGGCAATTTACCGCCCGCCCATCAGCGTGGCAAGGCTCCCATTTCTCCATGGCCTGTCCTGCATTTCTGGTTTTGACACTTTATTCAGCATGGCCCTTTTGAACGATGGGAAGCGAGGCTTCTTTGTAGCACTGATTTCCCTTTCCAGGTTGCTTGGTTGGCCAAAGAGGGCGTATGCGTTTTTTCCTGAATATATTCAGGAAAAAACGTATACGCCCTCTTTGGCCAAGGGCATGATTGTCGAGGATTTGCCGCTTCTCCTGTGCTTTAAAGGCGATTCGAATCTACCTCCTGAAATCTGTTTCCTGCAATTCTGCCTTGCTTTCAAATCCTCTTCGTTGCCTTCCCTCAATATATTCGTGGACGAGAGTTATCATTTCTAACTCTGCAGGTTTGTGAATTGCAGTGCCCCTGAGCTCCATTTTTCAACTCGCTTTCTTGGGAGCTGGCCGCAAAAGCGCAGGATTGCTTCAGGCCCTATTCTGGCTCCGGGCGGCAGGCTGGGCCTGTGGTTAATTCTTCTTCCTGATGGGAAGATAGAGTGACCTGTGCCTGTCCCAACACCTAGAGCTAGTCTCTCATTGGTTCCCCCTCTTCCCGTTCATCTTCAGGACAAACTGCAACCTGTACGGAACAGGAGGTTAAAGGTGCTGATTCGCCAAGGAGGGAGATCGCTAGTAAAGCGGCTGGAATGGCGAACAGGAGCACAAGGAGATGAGAAATGAGGTGCGTTTTAGAAACCTTTCCCGATCACACGGTGTACCATCTTTTCGGTATCTCATGCATGTTTTCGATGTAGGAAGATGCCCTTGAACCTGGACATTTGGGACCCATGGGATGGGTACCACGCCGTATTACTTTAAAGGGTCTGCGTTAGCTCACCCAACCTCCCCAAACTTCTTAGCCCCAAGAGTGTCCACCCTTATGTCTCAATCAGCTGTGGGTCTAGATATGGTCAATCCAGGTGGCATCACAGCCCCTGAACGAATTTTGTAAGCATTTCTCTCTCTTTCACTGTCTTTGTTTCACGGATTTTTAAAAGTAATTGATTTTTATAATGGGGTTTAGCTGTTTTTCACTGCTGTGTTTATGCCGCTTTACACCCACTAGACTCACTACAGAGAGATATCAATACATAGGTTTTAAGATTCTTACTAGTCAGATATATTCTTGGGCGGTGAATAGGGGGTGTTGAGTCCAGTTCATTGAGCAAGGAGTAGGTCTTGTCTATTACATATTGGGTTTATGGAACGGTATCTGAGCTAATTTGAAACCCTTGCTTTATGCATCACCCCACCTCACCTTTCCCGTTAAGCAGCCATAGTGTGTTTTCTAAACGTGTGACTCTGTTCTGTTTTGTAATTCAGTTCAAGGGTAGCGGTTTTTACATTCCTCTATAAGTGATATCTTATGATAAGAGTCTTTTTCTGTGTGACTTATTTCACTTAGAATCGTCGTACCTAAATCCACTCATCATTCTGCTACTAGCCTTATGACGTTGATTTCATGGCTGAGTGATATTCCATTGTACATAAGGACCACAACTTCTTTATCCATTCTTCTCTTTCCTGGGATATTTAAGGTGTAACGAAGTGGAGGTTCTTGTCAACAGAGCAGCCCTAAACTTTGGGGTGCCTATGTCTTGCTGATTTTTAGTTTTCCCAATTTATACGCCCATGAGTTGAAGTGCCCTATGCTCTCTAAGCTGAGTTTTTTAGATGTTTCAGGACACACCGTACACTTCTCCAGAGTGGCTGTTGGCAATTTACAGCCCGCCCATCAGCGTAGCAAGGCTCCCATTTCTCCATGGCCTGTCCTGCATTTCTGGTTTTGACACTTTATTCAGCATGGCCCTTTTGACCGATGGGAAGCGAGGCTTCTTTGTAGCGCTGATTTGCCTTTCCAGGTTGCTTTGTTGGCCAAAAAGGGCGTATGCGTTTTTTCCTGAATATATTCAGGAAAAAACGCATACGCCCTTTTTGGCCAAGGGCATGATTGTCGAGGTTTTGCCGCTTCTCCTGTGCTTTAAAGGCGATTCGAATCTACCTCCTGAAATCTGTTTCCTGCAATTCTGCCTTTCTTTCAAATCCTCTTCGTTGCCTTCCCTCAATATATTTGTGGACGAGAGTTATCATTTCTTACTCTGCAGGTTTGTGAATTGCAGTGCCCCTGAGCTCCATTTTTCAACTCGCTTTCTTGGGAGCTGGCCGCAAAAGCGCAGGATTGCTTCAGGCCCTATTCTGGCTCCGGGCGGCAGGCTGAGCCTGTGGTTAATTCTTCTTCCTGATGGGAAAATAGAGTGACCTGTGCCTGTCCCAAAACCTAGAGCTAGTCTCTCATTGGCTCCCCCTCTTCCCGTTCATCCTCAGGACAAATTGCAACCTGTACGGAACAGGAGGTTAAAGGTGCTGATTCTCCAAGGAGGGAGATTGCTAGTAAAGCGGCTGGAATGGCGAACCGGAGTACAAGGAGATGAAAAATGAGGTGTGTTTTAGAAACCTTTCCCCATCACACGATGTACCATCTTCTGGGTTTCTTATGCATGTTTTCGATGTAGGAAGATGCCCTTGAACCTGGAGATTTGGGACCCATGGGATGGGTACCTCGCCGTATTACTTTAAAGGGTCTGCGTTTGCTCACCCAACCTCACCAAAACTTTCAGCCCCAAGAGTGTCCACCCTAATGTCTCAATCAGCTGTGGGTCTAGATTTGGTCAATCCAGGTGGCATCACAGACCCTGAACGAATTTTGTAAGAACTTCTCTCTCTTTCACTGTCTTTGTTTCACGGGTTTTTAAAAGTAATTGACTTTTATAATGGGGTTTAGCTGCTTTTCACTCCTGTGTTTATGCCACTTTACACACACTTGACTCACTTACAGAGAGATATCAATTCATAGGTTTTAAGATTCTTACTAGTCAGATATATTATTTGGCAGTGAATAGGGGGTGTTGAGTCCAGTTCACTGAGCAAGGAGTAGGTCTTGTCTATTACATAGTGGGTTTATGGAACGGTATCTGAGCTAATTTGAAACCCTTGTTTTATGCATCACCCCACCTCACCTTTCCCGTTAAGCAGCCATAGTGTGTTTTCTAAACGTGTGACTCTGTTCTGTTTTGTAATTCAGTTCAAGGGTAGCGGTTTTTACATTCCCTCTATAAGTGATATCTTATGATAAGTGTCTTTTTCTGTGTGACTTATTTCACTTAGAATCGTCGTACCTAAATCCACTCATCATGCTGCTACTAGCCTTATGACGTTGATTTCATGGCTGAGTGATATTCCATTGTACATAAGAACCACAACTTCTTTATCCATTCTTCTCTTTCCTGGGATATTTAAGGTGTAACGAAGTGGAGGTTCTTGTCAACAGAGCAGCCCTAAGTTTTGGGGTGCCTGTGTCTTGCTGATTTTTAGTTTTCTCAATTTATACGCCCATGAGTGGAAGTGCCCTATGCTCTCTAAGCTGAGTTTTTTAGATGTTTCAGGACACACCGTACACTTCTCCAGAGTGGCTGTTGGCAATTTACCGCCCGCCCATCAGCGTGGCAAGGCTCCCATTTCTCAATGGCCTGTCCTGCATTTCTGGTTTTGACACTTTATTCAGCATGGCCCTTTTGAACGATGGGAAGCGAGGCTTCTTTGTAGCACTGATTTCCCTTTCCAGGTTGCTTGGTTGGCCAAAGAGGGCGTATGCGTTTTTTCCTGAATATATTCAGGAAAAAACGTATACGCCCTCTTTGGCCAAGGGCATGATTGTCGAGGATTTGCCGCTTCTCCTGTGCTTTAAAGGCGATTCGAATCTACCTCCTGAAATCTGTTTCCTGCAATTCTGCCTTGCTTTCAAATCCTCTTCGTTGCCTTCCCTCAATATATTTGTGGACGAGAGTTATCATTTCTAACTCTGCAGGTTTTTGAATTGCAGTGCCCCTGAGCTCCATTTTTCAACTCGCTTTCTTGGGAGCTGGCCGCAAAAGCGCAGGATTGCTTCAGGCCCTATTCTGGCTCCGGGCGGCAGGCTGGGCCTGTGGTTAATTCTTCTTCCTGATGGGAAGATAGAGTGACCTGTGCCTGTCCCAACACCTAGAGCTAGTCTCTCATTGGTTCCCCCTCTTCCCGTTCATCTTCAGGACAAACTGCAACCTGTACGGAACAGGAGGTTAAAGGTGCTGATTCGCCAAGGAGGGAGATTGCTAGTAAAGCGGCTGGAATGGCGAACAGGAGCACAAGGAGATGAGAAATGAGGTGCGTTTTAGAAACCTTTCCCGATCACACGGTGTACCATCTTTTCGGTATCTCATGCATGTTTTCGATGTAGGAAGATGCCCTTGAACCTGGACATTTGGGACCCATGGGATGGGTACCACGCCGTATTACTTTAAAGGGTCTGCGTTAGCTCACCCAACCTCCCCAAACCTCTTAGCCCCAAGAGTGTCCACCCTTATGTCTCAATCAGCTGTGGGTCTAGATATGGTCAATCCATGTGTCATCACAGCCCCTGAACGAATTTTGTAAGCATTTCTCTCTCTTTCACTGTCTTTGTTTCACGGATTTTTAAAAGTAATTGATTTTTATAATGGGGTTTAGCTGCTTTTCACTGGTGTGTTTATGCCGCTTTACACCCACTAGACTCACTACAGAGAGATATCAATACATAGGTTTTAAGATTCTTACTAGTCAGATATATTCTTGGGCGGTGAATAGGGGGTGTTGAGTCCAGTTCATTGAGCAAGGAGTAGGTCTTGTCTATTACATATTGGGTTTATGGAACGGTATCTGAGCTAATTTGAAACCCTTGCTTTATGCATCACCCCACCTCACCTTTCCCGTTAAGCAGCCATAGTGTGTTTTCTAAACGTGTGACTCTGTTCTGTTTTGTAATTCAGTTCAAGGGTAGCGGTTTTTACATTCCTCTATAAGTGATATCTTATGATAAGTGTCTTTTTCTGTGTGACTTATTTCACTTAGAATCGTCGTACCTAAATCCACTCATCATGCTGCTACTAGCCTTATGACGTTGATTTCATGGCTGAGTGATATTCCATTGTACATAAGGACCACAACTTCTTTATCCATTCTTCTCTTTCCTGGGATATTTCAGGTGTAACGAAGTGGAGGTTCTTGTCAACAGAGCAGCCCTAAACTTTGGGGTGCCTGTGTCTTGCTGATTTTTAGTTTTCCCAATTTATACGACCATGAGTGGAAGTGCCCTATGCTCTCTAAGCTGAGTTTTTTAGATGTTTCAGGACACACCGTACACTTCTCCAGAGTGGCTGTTGGCAATTTACATCCCGCCCATCAGCGTAGCAAGGCTCCCATTTCTCCATGGCCTGTCCTGCATTTCTGGTTTTGACACTTTATTCAGCATGGCCCTTTTGACCGATGGGAAGCGAGGCTTCTTTGTAGCGCTGATTTGCCTTTCCAGGTTGCTTGGTTGGCCAAAAAGGGCGTATGCGTTTTTTCCTGAATATATTCAGGAAAAAACGCATACGCCCTTTTTGGCCAAGGGCATGATTGTCTAGGTTTTGCCGCTTCTCCTGTGCTTTAAAGGCGATTCGAATCTACCTCCTGAAATCTGTTTCCTGCAATTCTGCCTTGCTTTCAAATCCTCTTCGTTGCCTTCCCTCAATATATTTGTGGACGAGAGTTATCATTTCTTACTCTGCAAGTTTGTGAATTGCAGTGCCCCTGAGCTCCATTTTTCAACTGGCTTTCTTGGGAGCTGGCCGCAAAAGCACAGGATTGCTTCAGGCCCTATTCTGGCTCCGGGCGGCAGGCTGAGCCTGTGGTTAATTCTTCTTCCTGATGGGAAAATAGAGTGAACTCTGCCTGTCCCAACACCTAGAGCTAGTCTCTCATTGGCTCCCCCTCTTCCCGTTCATCCTCAGGACAAATTGCAACGTGTACGGAACAGGAGGTTAAAGGTGCTGATTTTCCAAGGAGGGAGATTGCTAGTAAAGCGGCTGGAATGGCGAACCGGAGTACAAGGAGATGAGAAATGAGGTGTGTTTTAGAAACCTTTCCCGATCACACGGTGTACCATCTTCTGGGTTTCTTATGCATGTTTTCGATGTAGGAAGATGCCCTTGAACCTGGAGATTTGGGACCCATGGGATGGGTACCACGCCGTATTACTTTAAAGGGTCTGCGTTAGCTCACCCAACCTCACCAAACCTCTCAGCCCCAATAGTGTCCACCCTTATGTCTCAATCAGCTGTGGGTCTAGATTTGGTCAATCCATGTGTCATCACAGACCCTGAACGAATTTTGTAAGCATTTCTCTCTCTTTCACTGTCTTTGTTTCACGGGTTTTTAAAAGTAATTGATTTTTATAATGGGGTTTAGCTGCTTTTCACTCCTGTGTTTATGCCACTTTACACCCACTTGACTCACTTACAGAGAGATATCAATACATAGGTTTTAAGATTCTTACTAGTCAGACATATTCTTGGGCGGTGAATAGGGGGTGTTGAGTCCAGTTCACTGAGCAAGGAGTAGGTCTTGTCTATTACATATTGGGTTTATGGAACGGTATCTGAGCTAATTTGAAACCCTTGTTTTATGCATCACCCCACCTCACCTTTCCCGTTAAGCAGCCATAGTGTGTTTTCTAAACGTGTGACTCTGTTCTGTTTTGTAATTCAGTTCAAGGGTAGCGGTTTTTACGTTCCCTCTATAAGTGATATCTTATGATAAGTGTCTATTTCTGTGTGACTTATTTCACTTAGAATCGTCGTACCTAAATCCACTCCTCATGCTGCTACTAGCCTTATGACGTTGATTTCATGGCTCAGTGATATTCCATTGTATATAAGGACCACAACTTCTTTATCCATTCTTCTCTTTCCTGGAATATTTAAGGTGTAACGAAGTGGAGGTTCTTCTCAACAGAGGAGCCCTAAACTTTGGGGTGCCTGTGCCTTGCTGATTTTTAGTTTTCCCAATTTATACGCCCATGAGTAGAAGTGCCCTATGCTCTCTAAGCTGAGTTTTTTAGATGTTTCTGGACACACCGTACACCTCTCCAGAGTGGCTGTTGGCAATTGAAATCCCGCCCATCAGCGTAGCAAGGCTCCCATTTCTCCATGGCCTGTCCTGCATTTCTGGTTTTGACACTTTATTCAGCATGGCCCTTTGACCGATGGGAAGCGACACTTCTTTGTAGCGGTGATTTGCCTTTCCAGGTTGCTTGGTTGGCCAAAAAGGGCGTATGCGTTTTTTCCTGAATATATTCAGGAAAAAACGCATACGCCCTTTTTGGCCAAGGGCATCATAGTCGAGGTTTTGCCGCTTTTCCTGTGCTTTAAAGGCGATTCGAATCTACCTCCTGAAATCTGTTTCCTGCAATTCTGCCTTGCTTTCAAATCCTCTTCGTTGCCTTCCCTCAATATATTTTTAGATGAGAGTTATCATTTCTAAGTCTGCAGGTTTGTGAATTGCAGTGCCCCTGAGCTCCATTTTTCAACTCGCTTTCTTGGGAACTGGCCGCAAAAGCGCAGGATTGCTTCAGGCCCTATTATGGCTCTGGGCGGCAGGCTGGGCCTGTGGTTAATTCTTCTTCCAGATGGGAAGTTAGAGTGACCTGTGCCTGTCCCAACACCTAGAGCTAGTCTCTCATTGGTTCCCCCTCTTCCCGTTCATCTTCAGGACAAACTGCAACCTGTACGGAACAGGAGGTTAAAGGTGCTGATTCTCCAAGGAGGGAGATTGCTAGTAAAGCGGCTGGAATGGCGAACCGGAGCACAAGGAGATGAGAAATGAGGGGGGTTTTAGAAACCTTTCCCGATCACACGGTGTACCATCTTCTGGGTTTCTCATGCATGTTTTCGCTGTAGGAAGATGCCCTTAGAACCTGGTGATTTGGGACCCATGGGATGGGTACCACACCGTATTACTTTAAAGGGTCTGCGTTAGCTCACCCAACCTCAACAAACCTCTCAGCCCCAAGAGTGTCCACCCTTATGTCTCAGTCAGCTGTGGGTCTAGATATGGTCAATCCAGGTGGCATCACTGCCCCTGAATGAAGTTTGTAAGAATTTCTCTCTATTTCACTGTCTTTGTTTCACGGGTTTTAAAAGTAATTGATTTTTATAATGGGGTTTAGCTGCTTTTCACTGCTGTGTTTATGCCGCTTTACACCCACTTGACTCACTTACAGAGAGATATCAATACATAGGTTTTAAGATTCTTACTAGTCAGATATACTCTTGTGCGGTGAATAGGGGGTGTTGAGTCCAGTTCACTGAGCAAGGAGTAGGTCTTGTCTATTACATATTGGGTTTATGGAACGGTATCTGAGCTAATTTGAAACCCTTGTTTTATGCATCACCCCACCTCACCTTTCCCGTTAAGCAGCCATAGTGTGTTTTCTAAACGTGCGACTCTGTTCTGTTTTGTAATTCAGTTCAAGGGTAGCGGTTTTTACATTCCCTCTATAAGTGATATCGTATGATAAGTGTCTTTTTCTCTGTCACTTATTTCACTTAGAATCGTCGTACCTAAATGCACTCATCATGCTGCTCCTAGCCTTATAACGTTGATTTCACGGCTGAGTGATATTCCATTGTACATAAGGACCACAAATTCTTTATCCATTCTTCTCTTTCCTGGGATATTTAAGGTGTAACGAAGTGGAGGTTCTTGTCAACAGAGCAGCCCTAAACGTTGGGGTGCCTGTGTCTTGCTGATTTTTAGTTTTCCCAATTTATACGCCCATGAGTGGAAGTGCCCTATGCGCTCTAAGCTGAGTTTTTTAGATGTTTCAGGACACACCGTACACTTCTCCAGAGTGGCTGTTGGCAATTTACAGCCCGCCCATCAGCGTAGCAAGGCTCCCATTTCTCCATGGCCTGTCCTGCATTTCTGGTTTTGACACTTTATTCAGCATGGCCCTTTTGAACGATGGGAAGCGAGGCTTCTTTGTAGCACTGATTTGCCTTTCCTGGTTGCTTGGTTGGCCAAAGAGGGCGTATGCGTTTTTTCCTGAATATATTCAGGAAAAAACGTATACGCCCTCTTTGGCCAAGGGCATGATTGTCGAGGATTTGCCGCTTCTCCTGTGCTTTAAAGGCGATTCGAATCTACCTCCTGAAATCTGTTTCCTGCAATTCTGCCTTGCTTTCAAATCCTCTTCGTTGCCTTCCCTCAATATATTCGTGGACGAGAGTTATCATTTCTAACTCTGCAGGTTTGTGAATTGCAGTGCCCCTGAGCTCCATTTTTCAACTCGCTTTCTTGGGAGCTGGCCGCAAAAGCGCAGGATTGCTTCAGGCCCTATTCTGGCTCCGGGCGGCAGGCTGGGCCTGTGGTTAATTCTTCTTCCTGATGGGAAGATAGAGTGACCTGTGCCTGTCCCAACACCTAGAGCTAGTCTCTCATTGGTTCCCCCTCTTCCCGTTCATCTTCAGGACAAACTGCAACCTGTACGGAACAGGAGGTTAAAGGTGCTGATTCGCCAAGGAGGGAGATTGCTAGTAAAGCGGCTGGAATGGCGAACAGGAGCACAAGGAGATGAGAAATGAGGTGCGTTTTAGAAACCTTTCCCGATCACACGGTGTACCATCTTTTCGGTATCTCATGCATGTTTTCGATGTAGGAAGATGCCCTTGAACCTGGACATTTGGGACCCATGGGATGGGTACCACGCCGTATTACTTTAAAGGGTCTGCGTTAGCTCACCCAGCCTCCCCAAACTTCTTAGCCCCAAGAGTGTCCACCCTTATGTCTCAATCAGCTGTGGGTCTAGATATGGTCAATCCAGGTGGCATCACAGCCCCTGAACGAATTTTGTAAGCATTTCTCTCTCTTTCACTGTCTTTGTTTCACGGATTTTTAAAAGTAATTGATTTTTATAATGGGGTTTAGCTGTTTTTCACTGCTGTGTTTATGCCGCTTTACACCCACTAGACTCACTACAGAGAGATATCAATACATAGGTTTTAAGATTTTTACTAGTCAGATATATTCTTGGGCGGTGAATAGGGGGTGTTGAGTCCAGTTCATTGAGCAAGGAGTAGGTCTTGTCTATTACATATTGGGTTTATGGAACGGTATCTGAGCTAATTTGAAACCCTTGCTTTATGCATCACCCCACCTCACCTTTCCCGTTAAGCAGCCATAGTGTGTTTTCTAAACGTGTGACTCTGTTCTGTTTTGTAATTCAGTTCAAGGGTAGCGGTTTTTACATTCCTCTATAAGTGATATCTTATGATAAGAGTCTTTTTCTGTGTGACTTATTTCACTTAGAATCGTCGTACCTAAATCCACTCATCATTCTGCTACTAGCCTTATGACGTTGATTTCATGGCTGAGTGATATTCCATTGTACATAAGGACCACAACTTCTTTATCCATTCTTCTCTTTCCTGGGATATTTCAGGTGTAACGAAGTGGAGGTTCTTGTCAACAGAGCAGCCCTAAACTTTGGGGTGCCTGTGTCTTGCTGATTTTTAGTTTTCCCAATTTATACGCCCATGAGTTGAAGTGCCCTATGCTCTCTAAGCTGAGTTTTTTAGATGTTTCAGGACACACCGTACACTTCTCCAGAGTGGCTGTTGGCAATTTACATTCCGCCCATCAGCGTAGCAAGGCTCCCATTTCTCCATGGCCTGTCCTGCATTTCTGGTTTTGACACTTTATTCAGCATGGCCCTTTTGACCGATGGGAAGCGAGGCTTCTTTGTAGCGCTGATTTGCCTTTCCAGGTTGCTTTTTTGGCCAAAAAGGGCGTATGCGTTTTTTCCTGAATATATTCAGGAAAAAACGCATACGCCCTTTTTGGCCAAGGGCATGATTGTCGAGGTTTTGCCGCTTCTCCTGTGCTTTAAAGGCGATTCGAATCTACCTCCTGAAATCTGTTTCCTGCAATTCTGCCTTTCTTTCAAATCCTCTTCGTTGCCTTCCCTCAATATATTTGTGGACGAGAGTTATCATTTCTTACTCTGCAGGTTTGTGAATTGCAGTGCCCCTGAGCTCCATTTTTCAACTCGCTTTCTTGGGAGCTGGCCGCAAAAGCGCAGGATTGCTTCAGGCCCTATTCTGGCTCCGGGCGGCAGGCTGAGCCTGTGGTTAATTCTTCTTCCTGATGGGAAAATAGAGTGACCTGTGCCTGTCCCAACACCTAGAGCTAGTCTCTCATTGGCTCCCCCTCTTCCCGTTCATCCTCAGGACAAATTGCAACGTGTACGGAACAGGAGGTTAAAGGTGCTGATTCTCCAAGGAGGGAGATTGCTAGTAAAGCGGCTGGAATGGCGAACCGGAGTACAAGGAGATGAAAAATGAGGTGTGTTTTAGAAACCTTTCCCCATCACACGATGTACCATCTTCTGGGTTTCTTATGCATGTTTTCGATGTAGGAAGATGCCCTTGAACCTGGAGATTTGGGACCCATGGGATGGGTACCTCGCCGTATTACTTTAAAGGGTCTGCGTTTGCTCACCCAACCTCACCAAACCTCTCAGCGCCAAGAGTGTCCACCCTAATGTCTCAATCAGCTGTGGGTCTAGATTTGGTCAATCCAGGTGGCATCACAGACCCTGAACGAATTTTGTAAGAACTTCTCTCTCTTTCACTGTCTTTGTTTCACGGGTTTTTAAAAGTAATTGATTTTTATAATGGGGTTTAGCTGCTTTTCACTCCTGTGTTTATGCCACTTTACACACACTTGACTCACTTACAGAGAGATATCAATTCATAGGTTTTAAGATTCTTACTAGTCAGATATATTATTTGGCAGTGAATAGGGGGTGTTGAGTCCAGTTCACTGAGCAAGGAGTAGGTCTTGTCTATTACATATTGGGTTTATGGAACGGTATCTGAGCTAATTTGAAACCCTTGTTTTATGCATCACCCCACCTCACCTTTCCCGTTAAGCAGCCATAGTGTGTTTTCTAAACGTGTGACTCTGTTCTGTTTTGTAATTCAGTTCAAGGGTAGCGGTTTTTACATTCCCTCTATAAGTGATATCTTATGATAAGTGTCTTTTTCTGTGTGACTTATTTCACTTAGAATCGTCGTACCTAAATCCACTCATCATGCTGCTACTAGCCTTATGACGTTGATTTCATGGCTGAGTAATATTCCATTGTACATAAGAACCACAACTTCTTTAGCCATTCTTCTCTTTCCTGGGATATTTAAGGTGTAACGAAGTGGAGGTTCTTGTCAACAGAGCAGCCCTAAGTTTTGGGGTGCCTGTGTCTTGCTGATTTTTAGTTTTCTCAATTTATACGCCCATGAGTGGAAGTGCCCTATGCTCTCTAAGCTGAGTTTTTTAGATGTTTCAGGACACACCGTACACTTCTCCAGAGTGGCTGTTGGCAATTTACCGCCCGCCCATCAGCGTGGCAAGGCTCCCATTTCTCCATGGCCTGTCCTGCATTTCTGGTTTTGACACTTTATTCAGCATGGCCCTTTTGAACGATGGGAAGCGAGGCTTCTTTGTAGCACTGATTTCCCTTTCCAGGTTGCTTGGTTGGCCAAAGAGGGCGTATGCGTTTTTTCCTGAATATATTCAGGAAAAAACGCATACGCCCTCTTTGGCCAAGGGCATGATTGTCGAGGATTTGCCGCTTCTCCTGTGCTTTAAAGGCGATTCGAATCTACCTCCTGAAATCTGTTTCCTGCAATTCTGCCTTGCTTTCAAATCCTCTTCGTTGCCTTCCCTCAATATATTCGTGGACGAGAGTTATCATTTCTAACTCTGCAGGTTTGTGAATTGCAGTGCCCCTGAGCTCCATTTTTCAACTCGCTTTCTTGGGAGCTGGCCGCAAAAGCGCAGGATTGCTTCAGGCCCTATTCTGGCTCCGGGCGGCAGGCTGGGCCTGTGGTTAATTCTTCTTCCTGATGGGAAGATAGAGTGACCTGTGCCTGTCCCAACACCTAGAGCTAGTCTCTCATTGGTTCCCCCTCTTCCCGTTCATCTTCAGGACAAACTGCAACCTGTACGGAACAGGAGGTTAAAGGTGCTGATTCGCCAAGGAGGGAGATTGCTAGTAAAGCGGCTGGAATGGCGAACAGGAGCACAAGGAGATGAGAAATGAGGTGCGTTTTAGAAACCTTTCCCGATCACACGGTGTACCATCTTTTCGGTATCTCATGCATGTTTTCGATGTAGGAAGATGCCCTTGAACCTGGACATTTGGGACCCATGGGATGGGTACCACGCCGTATTACTTTAAAGGGTCTGCGTTAGCTCACCCAACCTCCCCAAACTTCTTAGCCCCAAGAGTGTCCACCCTTATGTCTCAATCAGCTGTGGGTCTAGATATGGTCAATCCAGGTGGCATCACAGCCCCTGAACGAATTTTGTAAGCATTTCTCTCTCTTTCACTGTCTTTGTTTCACGGATTTTTAAAAGTAATTGATTTTTATAATGGGGTTTAGCTGTTTTTCACTGCTGTGTTTATGCCGCTTTACACCCACTAGACTCACTACAGAGAGATATCAATACATAGGTTTTAAGATTCTTACTAGTCAGATATATTCTTGGGCGGTGAATAGGGGGTGTTGAGTCCAGTTCATTGAGCAAGGAGTAGGTCTTGTCTATTACATATTGGGTTTATGGAACGGTATCTGAGCTAATTTGAAACCCTTGCTTTATGCATCACCCCACCTCACCTTTCCCGTTAAGCAGCCATAGTGTGTTTTCTAAACGTGTGACTCTGTTCTGTTTTGTAATTCAGTTCAAGGGTAGCGGTTTTTACATTCCTCTATAAGTGATATCTTATGATAAGAGTCTTTTTCTGTGTGACTTATTTCACTTAGAATCGTCGTACCTAAATCCACTCATCATTCTGCTACTAGCCTTATGACGTTGATTTCATGGCTGAGTGATATTCCATTGTACATAAGGACCACAACTTCTTTATCCATTCTTCTCTTTCCTGGGATATTTAAGGTGTAACGAAGTGGAGGTTCTTGTCAACAGAGCAGCCCTAAACTTTGGGGTGCCTATGTCTTGCTGATTTTTAGTTTTCCCAATTTATACGCCCATGAGTTGAAGTGCCCTATGCTCTCTAAGCTGAGTTTTTTAGATGTTTCAGGACACACCGTACACTTCTCCAGAGTGGCTGTTGGCAATTTACAGCCCGCCCATCAGCGTAGCAAGGCTCCCATTTCTCCATGGCCTGTCCTGCATTTCTGGTTTTGACACTTTATTCAGCATGGCCCTTTTGACCGATGGGAAGCGAGGCTTCTTTGTAGCGCTGATTTGCCTTTCCAGGTTGCTTTGTTGGCCAAAAAGGGCGTATGCGTTTTTTCCTGAATATATTCAGGAAAAAACGCATACGCCCTTTTTGGCCAAGGGCATGATTGTCGAGGTTTTGCCGCTTCTCCTGTGCTTTAAAGGCGATTCGAATCTACCTCCTGAAATCTGTTTCCTGCAATTCTGCCTTTCTTTCAAATCCTCTTCGTTGCCTTCCCTCAATATATTTGTGGACGAGAGTTATCATTTCTTACTCTGCAGGTTTGTGAATTGCAGTGCCCCTGAGCTCCATTTTTCAACTGGCTTTCTTGGGAGCTGGCCGCAAAAGCGC